>NC_133323.1:3022619-3235351 GCF_012295235.1 Primulina huaijiensis | reverse complement strand
CTTTTTTTTTTTTTTTTTTTTTTTTTAACTTTAGCAAGTCGAATCAAATTTATTTACTTTTCCTTTTTCTTTTAAAAACTTTTCGATTTTCTGTTATATTAAATTTTATAATAAAAAATAATTATTCAAATTCATAACAAATGCTTTCGATTCAATACTAATGATTATAGTGGGTGCTTAGATTGTGTTGTTTTAGCCAATGTACAAGTTAAAAGAGTAGGTCTCTTGTGAGACGATCTCACGAATCTTTATATCCTACCTATATTTACAATAAAAAATAATATTCTTAGCATAAAAAGTAAAACTTTTTCATGAATGACCCAAATAAGAAATCCGTCCCACAAAATACGACCCGTGAGACCGTCTCACACAAGTTTTTTCTTAAGTTATATTTGAGTTACGATCATTGTTCTCGAATATAAATTTTGATAAAACGCTAAATGTTTATTTTTAGATTTAATTTACTCATTTTTAAACTACTTATATTACACTATCTTGTTTTATATACATATATATACACATAAAAATTATAAAAATAATCTATTTGATGTTTATGGTTATCTTCAAAATTATATTTCACACGGGTTTTATTAAGCATCAATTAATATTTAGGAAATCGCACTGCAGAGATCTGTAGGGATAGGCAACGGAGGTATCCGCTTCATGAATAAAAGGTCCCTCCTACAGTCCTACCAGTCGTCTCCCAGTCTCCCTTGCATAAACCCAAAACCCAGTGCTACTTCTCCGGGCTACTGAAACTTTTGGGTGTCTTTTAGGAAGAAAAAATAAATAAGGATAAAAAGAAAAGCGTTTGGAGTGCCAATCCCTTGTCCTCTCTCACACACATCACGCAGAACACACTGATAACTACCCGTAATCATGCAGAGGAGCGTTTACACAGTAAGCATTGCCGATGCGAAGGTACTGTTTTATGTTTTTTTTATTTATCAAATACCCTTTTTTGTTTTCTTTGATTTGATGGTATGGTGAAATGGTACCTTTTTTGGTCATTGGGCTGAATTTTTTGGTATCTCACTCCTTTACTGAAAGGGAGTTTGATATTGTGCTGTGTTCTTCTGCGTTTGGCTAACAGAACGCTGAATCCAAGTGAATACATTCTTAAAGTGATTGCTTGTTTCATAATTTTCTTGGTCGAATGATGATATTATTTTTGGTAAATCTTGATTTCTTTTATGTTCATCTCTCTGTCACAAAGCGAATGGATTTGGATATTTATTCTTTTAAGAACAGGGTAAGGGTAAAGTGGATTCATATTCTATCTTCAGCCCTTGGTAAAATACTTGTTCTCTTTCGGCCACAAGAACCGGGCCTTGGCCGACCATTACCTTGCTGAGGCTCAATGTGGGAACCTCTTTGCCTCCTTCAACCCTGGCTTTTTATAGAATCCCATAACGATGTGATCAGATGTGGAATCATTTACTTCTTTCTTTGTACTACTACACAGGAAGAATGACAGCATTTTGGTTTTCACTTTGTGCAGGAGCTTGGCCCTGGGAACACAGTTCTTGATAGATGATTGCCAAATAAGATTTCACCTCCAACCTAAACTGCTGGGATAATAATGGAAACAGTGAAATCCACATCTAATGCTACGAAAAAGCCACCGATGACACCCAAGGCAATTATACACCAGAGATTTGGTGATAAAGCCATCTATAAGGTTGAGGAAGTACAAGATTTAACTCAAAACGGATGTCCAGGGCTAGCTGTCCTGCAGAAGGGACCCTGCCTCTACCGATGCACCCTACTACTTCCTGAAATTGTTGTTGTCTCTGATTCCTTTAAAAGGAAAAAGGATGCTGAACAATCAGCTGCAGAGAAGGCCATAGAAAAGGTTTCACATTTTATTCTTTGTCGGTAACAAAGTTTTAGACTGTTTCTTCCTTTTACGACCCAGCAAACACTATTATCATAGATTCAACTGATTGTTTCTGATTTACCTTGTATAAAAATCAGTATGATAAACCCGTGATTTTCCAGCTATTTTATCATTGAATTTAGGTTGATTTTTTTTGGGCTTCCTTGTTTCTGGACCTGAGATCTGAAATCTGTTGTTACTATCCCAAAGCATGCATTGTTTATCTGTAAAATCTAAATGTGCCTTGCAGCTTGGAATTCGCCAGAAAGAATATAAGCCTACCATACTTGAAGCATGGGATGATTTGACTAGCCGTCTTGCTTTTCTATTTGCTAATGAGGTATGTGCTTGCAGTATATCAGTTCTAGTCTGGGTGGCATAGCTTATTAGATGGACTTGTGTGAATGAACTGCCTCATCTTGTCATACCTCACACACTTTCTTTCTATTTGAATTTGTCTCCACTATTAAGGAGTTCTGATATTGCTCTCCGTAATAGTTATCATTAATCTTAATTTTTTCTTTTTAAACATCAGATTCATCTTCCCTTTTGTCATGTTAAATTTTAAGCCTTTTTCAATGAGCAAATTGAAGTTATATAGATTGTGGTTAAGGGCGATATAGTAGGGGTTCTAGCACTTGTGCTGAGATGGGATTGTTCGACAACTAACGTGATTTGGTTCACATGTCTGGCGTCTGTTCCTCTTTTTCTTTCAGAAAACTGAAAATTTGGGTTGTTTCTTTTGCGTGTTGGTGCCTGTTGATGTTACAATGCAATAAGGACAATTAGTTTATGAAGAGAATGTTCTGGATCTATATGTTCGTTTGATACTTTGTTCCATATGCAGTTAAAGTTTACTTTTCGTTCACTTTTTGACTCCAAGTTTCCCTTTTTCTTTGGTAATTGTGAAGTTCCTTTCTTCTCTCCACCCACTCAGTGGTCACTTCAGAGCAGCTTTGAGAAGAGAAGGCCACTTCAATGGTTGCGTTCCTGTGTCTGTGATAGCACTTTATGATGCAAAGATTGGTAACATATGTAAACACGTAAACCCTGCAGCTGAATCGAATCCACTGCTAGTGATGTCACTAGTTCTCAAGGCAGCAGCAAAACAAAATGATATGATTTTGCCATTTGAGGAGCAACTTTCACTAAAGAGGAGAAACCCGTATCCTCCCGACATCATACAACCTTCTACAGACCATGGATCTAGTTTGTGTTATGGCAGTACAATTGAAGTACTACAGATTCCAGCTTCACTATACAAGGATGTGGAAACCTTGAAGCTTAAAATTGCTGAAACTGGTTATTACCTTGATGTTATTGGTCATGAATTAGGTGTGAATGAGGCTTCCAATGTTCTGATATCCAGGTGAGGTTAGTACACATATGGGATGAAAGATGGGTACTCTCTTCTGTCTGCTACTTTCCGAAAGCTTACTGGATCAAGTTCGTTACGGATTTAAGGCATGATGAACACTGCTTAGCTAACATTTGGAAATAATACAAGTCCTTAATTATGAAGATGGTCTTCTTATCTGGACTAATGGGGCTACAAGTAGAATTTATCTCCAATGAGAGACATGCATGTAGAAAATGAGCTGTGTAATTCATGTTCCATGTAATGGGTGATTGCCCCATTTATTCTGTAAGATATCTTGCAAGTTTCTGTTTTTCTATCTGTAACTAAATAAAAATATAATCATATGCAGAACGATTGGCAAAGCTTCCTCCGAATTGAGAATATATTCCCCTACTCCCAAGCGACAGCTCTGGGACCATTTTTCAGAGCGTGATGTGAAACAATCCATTCATCTCGACGAATCATTAAATGAGAGGGCAAGTTACATCTCTGGTCAATTTGTATATGGTGATGCAATTTTGGCATCTGTCGGTTACACGTGGAAGTCTGCTGATCTTTTCCATGAAGCTGTTGCCTTGCGCACATATTATAGGTTGGACTCTAGCTCTGTTAGGGGCTGTTAATCGTCCCCATTAATTTTTGAAATATAAGTGTTTTGGTCTGCGACATTCCTACATGGGGACAAATCTACTCTGATGCTTTGAGAACTTGCATGTCACCTAATACAGTTTTTTTAATCTCATTGTCTAGGATACTTGTGAACAAGATACCGAACGGGGCATATAAGATATCTAGAGAGGCAATACTCGCTGCTAACTTGCCATTAGCATTTACTACAAGAAGCAATTGGAGAGGATCATTGCCAAGAGACATCCTTTGTACCATATGTCGTTTTCATCATCTATCTGAACCTGTTTTCTCTGTTCAATTAATTTCATCGGTTTCATCTCAAGATTTACCTGGATGCCATAAAAAGCTGGAAGTTATGGAGGCTGATAGAGATGAAAAAAGTGAAGCAGGCCTTGCTGCTAGCTGTGGCAGTGGCAATCTGGTGGGATCTACTGAAGCATCTAGTTGTGAAGTAAAAATATATTCCAAAAAGCAGGAGTTGATCTTACGATGCTCTCCTCAAGAAGCTTATAGAAAGCAGACCGATGCCATCCAAAGTGCTTCATTGAAAGTTCTATCTTGGTTGGATATATTTCTTGAAAAACCTGACACACCTGTGGAGAAGCTGAATGCAGTTGCCGAAAAACTTGACATTCACTTTTCTCTTCATTACCTATCGAAGGAGTTTGCATCATGCCATTCTGTTCATAAATGTGGAATCACAATTGCACAAGCTCTAAAACGATTAAACTATAGCTGCAGTGGTAATGTAGTTAAAGATGAACCGGCTTTTGTTGCTATTGCGGGTCAAAGTTCTGGAATTACTCCCTCAAATGGCTCTCTAGCTTCTGTATGTTACTCTGTTTCGTTGGTCACTGATGGAGACCGCGTGAAGGAACACCTTGAAAGTTGTGAAGAGTTCGAATTTGAGGTAGGTAATGAAGCAGTGCTGCCTGATCTTGAAGTTGCTGTAGCACAAATGACTGTTGGCCAGTCTTCTAATGTTCAAACGGAATTGGTTCCCTGTGAGCTTATTTTGGCAGCAGCTGAGGATTCTGCAGCAACTTTATCGTTATTATCTTCAAGTAAGTAGTTTGTGCCATCATTTTTTGTTTGTATGAGAATCTCTCCTCTAAGGCTATACTGAATACTTGTTCATCTAAAATATCTAGACCCCTAATCTTGCCAGGTAAAGACCTACTTCTTTATCCTCTTATCTGTTTATTTTGCATCACTTTCCTTCTGTGTTCTTTGGCAGGAAGCTGCAAATTGGAGTACAATATAACTCTATTGCGGGTGACAGAACCATTGGAAGAGAGGATGGAGCAAGCTTTATTCAGTCCCCCTCTGTCAAAACAGCGTGTTGAATTTGCAGTGCGACATATTAAAGAATTTTCTGCATCCTCTTTGGTATTAGCTAATATACTTCATATTGGTTTCCAGCTATAATGAATTGGTATTTGGGACTGATTCACTTTCATTGCAGGTTGATTTTGGTTGCGGTTCTGGAAGTTTATTGGATTCTTTGTTATTGTATCCTACCTCTCTGGAAAAAATTGTAGGTGTTGATATTTCGCAGAGAAGTCTTGCACGGGCAGCCAAGGTACGTAGCATTTACTGCTGTGGCATATAAAGCTGTTTAATGCTTTTGTTGTCATGTCAACAATTTTTCTCTATAAGTCTTTTTGTTTCTGTTATAAGCCGTTTGATGCCATCTTGAACAAGATATTAACTTCCCCCATTCCCCCCATAAAAGTCACCAACACAACTTTTGGCGTGCTTGATTGGAGGTGAGATGAGGAATGATTGATAAAACCAGTAATGGTCATCTATTTGTTGGGGCTCTCCTTGATTGGACTAATCACAAGATATCTTAATTGCTGTAACAATAATTTTAGCCAGAAAGCAGGTAAAAAATATATTTGTGGCTCGTTACTGACTCGAATTTTCCAGCCAGCAAGGGAGGTTTATGACTTGCAGTTACATATATGATCTATTCCAGCTAATTCTCTGGACCAACTGTGCCTGTTTAATTTTAAATCTTGTGGCAAATTACAAATTATCTTTCTACCGCTGCAGTCCCTACACACAAAATTAAACAGCTTTTTGGGTGCCAAGGATACATCTAGCGGGATCAAGTCTGCAGTGCTATATGATGGTTCAATCACGAAATATGATTCCCGATTGCATGGCTTTGATATTGCAACTTGCTTGGAGGTACTTAGTTTCTCCTTTCTCACTTTGAAGCTTAGTTTCTCCTTTCTCACTTTGAAGCTGCTATGGTTCCAATTTTCTTTGCATTCATCTTGTTTCTGATTTGATAAACCCGGAAAATCATCATTCTGAAAGGTGATTGAGCATATGGAGGAGAAAGACGCGTGTTTATTTGGTGATGTAGTCCTCAGCTCTTTCTGTCCCAAGTTTCTTATTGTCTCTACCCCAAACTACGAGTACAATGTCATTCTTCAGGGATCTACGCCACAAAGCCAAGAAGAGAATCCAGATGAAAAAAATCAATCCCAGAGCTGTAAATTCCGAAATCATGACCATAAATTTGAATGGACTAGATCTCAGTTTAATCATTGGGCATCTGATTTGGCTGCTAGACATAATTACAGTGTTGCATTTAGTGGCGTTGGGGGATCTGCTGATACTGAACCTGGTTTTGCGTCCCAAATCGCTATATTTAGAAGATCTGATGATGACTATGATCGTGTGGCAAAAATGGAGTTTGGTCATCAATATGTAGTCCTATGGGAGTGGAATATCGAAGATCTGCTCCCAAAAAAAGAATAGTTTTGTTTTTTTAACATGATGCTGCTAGGTTCGAACAATGTTTTTTGACATTTTACTGCAGTGGAAGTGAATATATGCACTAAAGACTTGTTTATGTATAGGGAATCATGCAAAAAATATAGAGAATCACCGACTTATTAATCGAATTAACAAGAATAATCAAATAATGCTTAAAGTCTGGAAGTGGTTGCATGGCTCTTGAGTGATGGCACGTATAATAATGTTGTCCAGCCAATTAACAAGCCTTCGTTCTATTGTGTTGGGGCCTCGCTTGTTTCCTATCCATTCAACGTTGTCGGCGTACGACCAATGAAGTTGTTCATGCTCTTGCATCTCGAGCTTAGACTTTTTTTCTTTTTGCACACTTTTGTACCTAAGAATAAGATAATTTCCGCCGTTACTCTGTAAATGAAGGATAACAATTTTATATACAAGTTCCAATGTTCAATTTAACCGGGTCATTTGAATTAACATTGGAGAGAAATAATCAAATAAAATTACTCACGTGTTAAATTTCAACCCGACCCGTTCGTGTTGATAAAAGGGAATATACATGTACCTGAAGAAGCCGCCTTTCCCAACGGATACTCATATAACGGCCATTCTCCTCAATCGTGTTGAACTGATTTTCTATATCACTACTATCGAATCTCACCTCTCTGATTTCGTGCACTCAATCGTTTTTTTTTCTCATGCTCCATCTTTGTGCACATCCCGTCTCTTCAGATTCTTGATTTTTTTTTTTGAAGAAACTTGTTTCTTGATTGATTTTCAACAAAGCCATTAGTAGGATTTTCTTGGAAATTGAACAAAAGGGTCTGAAATTTATCAAGGAGATTTTTTAATCCATTACTTCGTTATCTTTTGAGAGGGTATGCCGAGTAACAGTAGTGTTGATCAGTACGACAGTTACTACAGTTCTCAACCTAGAGTATTCTTGACGCCGCCGCCGACATGGAAGACCAGCCGGTGTTCTCCGGTGATGCCTGGATCGGAGAAGAAGCAGAGAAGGTCGCCTCAGGGGAAAACTGATCTTTTTCATGTCTTTCACAAAGTTCCTTCCGGTGACTCTCCGTATGGTAGAGCCAAGCATGTCCAGGTGACATTTGATTGATGCCATTTTTCTGTTTCTTGAATTATTTTTTTTGTTTTTCCTTTGAATTTGTGTGCGCTTGTGTTTATGGTTTTATTTGCATTGTTGGAATTTGATTGATGCTTTAAGTTTTTCAGGGATATAAGATTTTGGTTTTTTTCCCCTCGTTTCTTATAGGATAATGAAAATGAATCACTTGATTAATCGTTAGGTAATGGATATTGACGGAAATATATGGTCTTTCACAAAGTTCCTTCCGGTGACTCTCCGTATGGTAGAGCCAAGCATGTATCTTGCTTCAATGGACATTCATATCCAAAGGATATAATTGCAAAGGAAAATAAGATTAGAATCAAATTCTATGCCCGCGTCCTGTTCTATCTTGGCAGACTAGGTTGCTGTCAAAACTGTTCTTAACAATCACTTAAAAAGAATTTGTGATTTTATGAATTAATAATGATTATAATGCGAGAATCCTTGAAAGCCCAAAATCGTTTACTTGCAACAGTACTAAATTATTAAAAAAATTTGGTCTGCTGATTCCATGCTAAAAAACAGCTGGTAGACAAGGACCCAAGCAGGGCTGTTTCCATGTTTTGGGCTGCTATAAATTCTGGCGATCGAGTTGATAGTGCTCTGAAAGACATGGCAGTTGTAATGAAACAATTGGATAGGGCAGATGAGGCAGTTGAGGCCGTTAAGTCTTTTCGTCATCTATGTCCCCTTGAATCTCAAGAATCCCTTGACAACATACTGGTTGAACTCTACAAGGTAATAAAGTTTTTATGATAACTACAATCTGACATGCTGATTCTTGAAGATCTTTTTGGTTAATGCAGAAATCTGGCAGGATTGAGGAAGAGATTGAAATGCTTAAACTAAAATTGAAGCAACTAGAAGATGGAACAGCTTTTGTTGGCCAGAGGACGAAGATGGCAAGATCTCAAGGAAAGAAATCTCAGATCACATTTGAAAAAGATTACTCTAGGTTTATATCCACGTTAAATAGATGAGACTGAAAACCTTTTTTTAGAAAAAGTCTGATTAACTTATTTGCTTTTAAAATTTATCTGAAGATTGTTGGGGAATTTGGCTTGGGCTTACATGAAGCTGAAAGATTTCAAGTCCGCAGAAGAACATTACAGGTTTTTTTTTGTAAATCCGGAGTTTGTTATGCTAAATACTGATTGTTTTAAATAATAAAGTATCTTGCATCAATGTGTTTTGATGCAGAAAAGCACTATCTATTGAACCAGATAAGAACAAGCAGTGCAACTTAGCAATGTGTTTGATGCGCATGAACAAGTTAACAGAAGCCAAATTTTTGCTGCAAGCCACAGGAATTTCATCTGACCGTGGGCCTATGGATGAATCCTTTGTGAAGTCCTATGAACGTGCCTCCAAAATGTTCGTTGAGTTGGAGGCACAGGGTATTCTTGAACCTGTGAAACAAACAGACATCTGTTTGTCCTTCAAGAATATGAATCTAGGTGCATTTACGGAATTTCCCTATGAAAAAAGGTCTGATTTTGACGGGAAATCGAACCACCGTGTGTACAATGTGAGCCGAGAAGAAGCAGGTTGTGCGTTGAAACCGTTGTACGGTTCTCCATTCTACAATGGAAAAATTCCAAAAGTTCCATTCACACAGCCAAGAAAATGTTCATTGTCCTCCAATAATGGAAATCAAAGAAATGCGAAGGCTAATAATGGAGGCTTCTGCCGGAAATTGTCTTTCTTCGAACAATCTGCTGAAACTGAACTGGCACTGAGATATAATGAAGAAAGACTGAAGAATATCCAGCTGAAACCCGATGCTGAAGAAATTGTTGACAAAGTTTGTCTTACAGAAGTGGAAAACTCAAAATCTGAGGAAATCCTGACAGGTTGCAAAAAAATACCCGACAATTTAACATGTGAACGCAAGAAAAGCTGGGCTGATATGGTTGAAGAAGAAGAGCGAGCTTCGAAAAGTTGGAAAATAGATTTTCCAAAAAAAGTTTCAGGCAACCATGTTCCACAATCTGTCATCTTACCAAACTCCAGGCAAGATGTCTGTGGTTTCAGTGAATAAAGAACTTAATGACGAAAATGTGAATTCCAACTTGATTCCACAAACTCCCATCCCCACGAAAGAGCTATTGAACTTGGATGTGGAAATTTTACACAACCTGAGAAATTATTAAGACCATCATCGTGTAATTTTGATCAGTATCAGAATCCAGGCGCGTCAAAAAATTGTTGTGCTTCGCCATTGCCATTGAAAGTTTTAAATTTTGAACGTGAAGGTTTAATTCCATCAGACGATTTATCTTCTACAAAATCAATAAATCGGAGGAACAGACAGGCTTCAGGTTTTCCAGGATATCACACATGTTCCTACAAGTCCAGGAACATGACACAATCGATTCAGGAAAAAGTTACATGTTCCTAATGTTCTAGATTTTTTCTGTGAATATCATTATGTACCGAATTCATTTACATTGCGATTATGCTGCCATCATTTGTATGATATTTTTCATTTTTCCCCAAATTTGATCGTGGAAGTTTTCTTCTGTGTCAAAAATTGTTTTGATGGAAAATATTGAAACCAAACTTGTCGTGTCTCATCCATTAATGGTCACCATAAAAAGCCGCTGTGCCCACAAGAAGCCCGAATACTTAATTTTCAATCAAGTGATAGGAACAACAAACCATTTGGAGAAAATGAAATCAACTAGAAATGTAAAAAATTATGAAAGCCATAGAGATATCAAGTTTGAAATAAGGAGAGTCCGTCGTTTTTCAGCAATTGCCTTGGTTATATTCATAGCTCCTAGAACTTGGATTGTATCCAGTCAATTGTTTTAGTATCGGTCTGGAATGACTTGGCCAGAATATCATTGGCAATAGCTGGGTTCGAACCGAAGACTGCATTTGCGATAGTGATAACTCCTGGGTTTTGGCTGCTTAAAGCTACGATGGCAACTGCATTACCATATCCAGCATTCCTTTGAAAGTGGACAAGATTCACCGGGAAAACAAACACATCACCCTTTTGAAGTACTTTGGTAATCATACGATTTTCGGGGTTAGATGTTATGAATCCCACCTCAAGACTGCCTTCAATCACTGTCAGAATCTCAGTGGCTCTAGGGTGCGTGTGTGGAGGGTTGATCCCCCATGGAGCAAAATCGATACGTGCCAGTGAGATTCCGAATGTGTTGAGTCCTGGAATTTGGGCGACAGTTACTGGTGTGACTTTTGATCCGACCGGGTTAGAAGTGTTTCCGGACATGTGCAAGCCGGCGAAGAAGAAATCAGTTGCCTGAGCGGCCTTGGGATCCTTGCATGCAAACCCGTTCACCATAACTGTCACCATGCATGCAAAAACTAGAAGTCAATAAACTCAACTAAAATTTTCTAAGTTTAGTATAATATCACATTAGTATTACCAGGGCCACTGGGATCAGCAACACAGAAATCTTGAAGAGAGCTCGGGTCTGATGCTAATGCCAGTGAACAAGTCGCAATCAGTAAACCGAGCACGACGAAACGAGAGGCCATGTTTTTATCTAGAGAGAGTTGAGAATGCTAAGAAATAACTAGCGTTTAACAAACCTGTAAAATGAGATGGGAAACGAGACTAAGGAGAGCGGGTTTTATAGTATTTGGAGTCTATCAGAATTAGCACGTACATTGAGCTAGGAAAGTTCGATAAACTAATGATTGCAGAATTGTTTTGTGAATAACGCACAGACGGCTTTGAAAGGGTCAACAAATTATATTACACGCTCTATATATCGCCCGTTTGCTGCCGGATTGCTGTAACTTTGACAGATACCTATTCGGCTATTCCATTGATCAGTGTACGTCAAAAACAGGCTCGAGGTAGCAGCGTCGTCCTTTGTAACGATGAAGGTGGTGTACGTAGTCCATACAGTTGTTCATATACCTGTAAAATATTTTACAATTTATTTAGTAATTTTAAAAATCAATCTAACTAATCAATAAATTTTTAGTCATAAATATACTCCATTTTTTTAAAAGTGTGATATTTAAACAATGACGTGAAACAAAGTCACTAATTTTATTTTAATTAGTGAATTCTGTCTCGAATATATTTAAATGGGATTTGGCAATTTTTTGATAGGGAAAATGAAATCAAACATTCTTTATTTAATCGATGATTAATATGCAAATCATTAGCGGCTTTTACCATTTCAACACGGTGGATTGTGAACTATGAGACGAGTCTTTTTGTTCATTTGTGATACAGGACGGCAACACCGGCAGTTATCCACTAACTTGCTTCATCTATAAAAGCAGCCCTGAATGTTATAGCTCTCTGCACCTAAAAAAAACACTCTCATCTTCTACAGCAAAAGGAAAAATGGCTTCCCATTTCGTTTTGTTAGTGCTTTTAGTCACCGCCTGTTCCATTGCTTTCGCATCTGATCCGAGCCCTCTTCAGGATTTCTGCGTCGCTGATCCGAACGGCCCTGGTACGAGAACCTTGTGTCAATAAACGTTAGATAGTCTTTTTCTGCATGCTTTTATATGTATCTTGTGCTAATCGTTTCTGTAAAAATTTGTGTACGGGATTGCAGCGCTGGTGAATGGTTTTGCATGCAAGGACTCGAAAATCGTCCAAGCAAACGATTTCTTCTTTGCCGGCCTTCATTTAGCAGGCAACACTTCAAATCCTGTGGGGTCAAAAGTGACACCAGTCACCGCGGCTCAAATTCCAGGCCTGAACACTCTTGGAATTTCCTTGGCCCGGATTGATTTTGCTCCCTGGGGGATCAACCCACCGCACACTCACCCTAGAGCAACCGAGATTCTTACAGTTATCGAAGGCAGTCTTGAGGTAGGGTTCGTGACCTCGAACCCGGGAAATAACCTTACCCGAAAAGTACTACAGAAAGGAGACGTGTTTGTGTTCCCGAAAGGTCTCGTTCACTTCCAAAGAAACGTTGGATACGGTAATGCGATAGCCATTGTCGGTCTTAGTAGCCAAAATCCAGGGGTTATCACCATTGGCAATGCGGTTTTCGGATCGAAGCCTGCTATTGCGAACGATCTTCTTGCGAAATCATTCCAGGTCGATACTAAAACGGTGGATTGGATTCAGTCCAAGTTCTGATCAATTGCCTGCTAATTAAAGAACCATTGATGATTTTTTCTTGTACTATTTTTTTTTTTTTTTTATTATTATTATTTTTTAAATCTATTTTAATCCTTTGAATTCTTTGTTTCTGCATTGTTTCGATTAAAGAAAGAGCATGTCAGAGTTCACTCTAAGTTTGATTCATGTATCAAATTATTATTCTTCTTGCAAATTAATATGAAAGCTAGTTTTAGGATGAGTGTACTAAGTTTTCTCAATGATGTGTGATACAATAGTTGTTAATGTTCGAACATCCAAAACAAATTTGAATATTTTTATTTTATCATATTTAATTATCATTATTATTTTTGTAAGCATTGTTGAACCACTTTATGCGTTCTTTCAAATATCAAAATATTGTATACAAAATGTTTGATAAAATACTTCAACCGAACTGTTTTTATTCTTTCTAACTTGCACTCTTTTCAAATCAAATTTACAAAATGTTTAATCAATTTTTATAGAGTCAGTTTAGAGCTGAACTCGATATCATTTCTCGATACTTGGTTCATTTTTTATCATTTTAATAGCTCTTTTAGAAACAAAATATTTTAAAGTGTTTATTCACCCCTTCTATACACATTTTTTATCATCACATAAAGCCAAACGACAAGTATTTTTTTCTCGTTTTGAAATTTTGGGTGTCGTTTAACTTTGATTTTCTATTTATTTTTGTTTAAATATATTTAATGTTTTGCGTATTAAAAAAATCAAAGTTAATGGATGAAAAACAAATTTTAACAAGTTAAATTAAGAAAATCCAAAATAAACAAAACTAAATGGACAAAAAGTACAATTTATGTAAACGATTAAAATTTATTAAATAAACAGTTCTCCATCTAATATATGCTTAACTAAATTTGAATTTCAATCATTCAACCTTTTTTCAGATAAAAATTGAAGTCGTCCATGAAAGTAACATTTGGCAAATAAAGCAATTATTTAGATGTATTGTTTAATATATACAATACAATATATTATTATAGAAAATTATTTTCCACTATCTAAACATTCTTATGATTTTTGTGAAAATAATTTTAAAGAAAATATATATGGACAATTTTTTATGATTTTATTTGGCAAAACAATTTTCATTTTATGATATAAATATAATTTAACTTCCGCTTGTGATTTAAATGGTAAAAATGGAAAATCGCTTAAAAAACCATAACATTTTTTATTTAATCTTCTTATTTTATAATACGACATATTCAATGCTATACTGAGAGTAACAATCCTGGTGCATTTTTAAACAAAATGTTTGCGTGAATTCAATGAACCATGCCAGGTTCTTTTGCTTAGCATAGAAAAAGTTAAAGAAATGCCGAGTACTTGGCTGACTAATGAAATAGCAAAAAATAAAACAAAACATATCAATATAGAAGTGTAATAATTTGATACATGAATCAAACTTAGCGTGAACTCTGACATGATCTTTCCTTAATCGAAACAATGCAGAAATAATGAATTCAAAGGATTAAAAAAAAAAAAGAAATAGAAGAAAAAATCATCAATGGTTCTTTAATTAGCAGGCAATTGATCAGAACTTGGACTGAATCCAATCCACCGTTTTAGTATCGACCTGGAATGATTTCGCAAGAAGATCGTTCGCAATAGCAGGCTTCGATCCGAAAACCGCATTGCCAATGGTGATAACCCCTGGATTTTGGCTACTAAGACCGACAATGGCTATCGCATTACCGTATCCAACGTTTCTTTGGAAGTGAACGAGACCTTTCGGGAACACAAACACGTCTCCTTTCTGTAGTACTTTTCGGGTAAGGTTATTTCCCGGGTTCGAGGTCACGAACCCCACCTCAAGACTGCCTTCGATAACTGTCAGAATCTCGGTTGCTCGAGGGTGAGTGTGCGGTGGGTTGATCCCCCAGGGAGCAAAATCAATCCGGGCCAAGGAAATTCCAAGAGTGTTCAGGCCTGGAATTTGAGCCGCGGTGACTGGTGTCACTTTTGACCCCACAGGATTTGAAGTGTTGCCTGCTAAATGAAGGCCGGCAAAGAAGAAATCGTTTGCTTGGACGATTTTCGAGTCCTTGCATGCAAAACCATTCACCAGCGCTGCAATCACGTTTACAAATTTTTACAGAAACGATTAGCACAAGATACATATAAAAGCATGCAGAAAAATGACTATCTAACGTTTATTGACTCAAGGTTCTCGTACCAGGGCCGTTCGGATCAGCGACACAGAAATCCTGAAGAGGGCTCGGATCAGATGCGAAAGCAATGGAACAGGTGGCGACTAACAGCACAAACAAAACGAAACGGGACGCCATTTTTCTTTTTGCTGTAGAAGATGAGGGTGTTTTTTTCCAGATGCAGAAGTTATAACATTCGAGGTTGATTTTATAGATGAAGCAAGTTGGTGGATAACTGCCGGTGTTGCCGTCCTGTATCACGAATGAACAAAAAGACTCGTCTCATAGTTCACAATCCACCGTGTTGAAATGGTAAAAGCCGCTTATGATTTCCCTATCAAAAATTTGCCAAATCCCATTTAGATATATTGGAGACAAATTCACTAAATAAAATAAAATTAGTGACTTTGTTTCATTTTATTGTTTAAATATCACACTTTTAAAAGAATGGAGTATATTTATGACTAAAAATTTATTGATTAGTTAGATTGATTTTTAAAATTACTAAATAAGTTGTATAATATTTTACATTTACATGTACAATTGTGTGGACTGCATCACCTTCATCGTTACAAAAGGCGAGCTGCCACCTCGAGCTCGTTTTTGACGTACACTGATCAATGGAATAGCCGAATAGGTATCTGTCAAAGTTACAGCAATCCGGCAGCAAACGGGCGATATATAGAGCGCCTAAAATAATTTGTTGACCCTTTCAAAGCCGTATGTATATTCACAAAACAATGCTGCAATCATTAGTTTATCGAACTTTCCACAATGTACGTGCTAATTCTGATAGACGGCATCTTATTGGCTCCAAATACTATAAACGCTCTCCTTAGTCTCATTTCCCATCTCATTTTACAGGTTTGTTCAACGTTAGTTATTTATTGTCATTCTCAACTCTCTCTAGATAAAAACATGACCTCTCGTTTCGTTGTGCTCGGTTTACTGATTGTGACTTGTTCACTGGCATTAGCATCAGACCCGAGCTCTCTTCAAGATTTCTGTGTTGCTGATCCCAGTGGCCCTGGTGATACTAATATGATATTATACTGTACTTGGAAAATTTTAGTTGAGTTATAGTTTATTGACTTTTAGTTTTTGCATGTATGGTGTCAGTTATAGTGAACGGGTTTGCATGCAAGGATCCCAAGGCCGTGCAGGCAAGTGGCAACTGATTTCTTCTTCGCCGGCTTGCACATGTCCGGAAACACTTCTAACACCGTCGGATCAAAAGTCTCAACACATTCAGAATCTCCCTGGCACGTATCGATTTTGCTCCATGGGGCATCAACACTCCACACACGCTCCCTAGAGCCACTGAGATTCTGACAGTGATTGAAGGCAGTCTTGAGGTGGGATTCATAACATCTAACCCCGAAAATCGTCTGATTACCAAAGTACTTCAAAAGGGCGATGTGTTTGTTTTCCCGGTGAATCTTGTCCACTTTCAAAGGAGTGCTGGATATGGTAATGCAGTTGCCATCGTAGCTTTAAGCAGCCAAAACCCAGGAGTTATCACTATCGCAAATGCAGTCTTCGGTTCGAACCCAGCTATCGCCAATGATATTCTGGCCAAGTCATTCCAGATAGATACTAAAACAATTGACTGGATACAATCCAAATTTTAGATACCTTGCTTGTGGACTTTTATTTTAAAGTGACAAATAATGCTGGTGGGAAAATTACAAAAGTTGTATTTTTTGAATTTAAATCTTTGTCGCATGCTTACGTTGAATGTTTCAATAGTACTTTGTCTTCACAAATCTTGACTGATCGACCAACATATATATTACCAGTCACAAGTTGTGAAATGCTAAATCCATTGAACTCTACAGGAGAACCAAAAACCATGATTCCAAAAACATGAAACGAAAAGTTAGCTAGCAAGAGAAATTGTCAAAACTTATCTCTGACAAGACATTCGTACATGCATGATATTCACCTCGCAAGTCTAGGGTATCTCTCCATTTTTACTCCTGAATTAATAAAATAGGCAGATCTAATTATTTGGAGAAACCATAAGAGGCGTAGTAAGAATTTCAAGCTGCGACATCCTCGTCTTCCTCCTCGTATTCACCTTCATCAGCCATGGCATCCTGGTACTGCTGATACTCAGCCACAAGGTCGTTAATGTTACTCTCGGCCTCAGTGAACTCTATTTCATCCATCCCTTCACTGGTGTACCAATGCAAGAAAGCTTTACGCCTGAACATAGCAGTGAATTGCTTGCTCACCGGCCTGAACATCTCCTGAATCGAAGTTAAGTTTCCAATAAGAGTGGACGCCATTGTCAGGCCCTTAGGCGGGATGTCACAAACACTGGACTTAACATTATTTGGGATCCACTCCACGAAATAGGAGGAATTCTTATTTTGGACATTGATCATCTGTTCGTCCACTTCTTTGGTGCTCATCTTGCCACGGAACACGGCAGAGGCCGTCAAATATCGACCATAGCGAGTTTCAGCAGCACACATCATGTTCATGGCATCCCACATCTGCTGGGTCAGTTCGGGTACCAAGAGTGCTTGGTACTGCTGGGAACCATGGGAGGTAAGGGGTGCAAATCCAACCATGAAAAAATGAAGGCGTGGAAAGGGGATAAGATTCACTGCAAGCTTTCTAAGGTCTGAGTTCAGCTGTCCAGGGAACAGGAGACAACAAGTGACACCACTCATGGTAGCAGAGATCAGGTGGTTGAGGTCGCCAACTGCGATATAGCAAAAAGTAAATATTGCTTTAGCATTCACTAAATTTGTACTGTGACTTCCAGAAATGATTTCATACAATGGCAGAGCCAGAAACCTAATAAATTAGGTGTGGGATAGATGTTTGCCTGTGTACTAAAAGATTTAGATGAGAGTAAAAATGCAACTCAAAATTTTCAACCACAAGTGATAGGTTTTGATATATAAGCAACCATACAAGGCAGTGACAGGAATTGTTCTTCTTCATCAATCTACCTTTTAATAATTGCACCATCTACAATACGTGACCTCAACATCGATTTCGACTATATATTGAGCATTTCCTGCTGTACAATATTACAACAAGCAATCAATCCTACAAGGAAGTCAAAATTTCTAAACCATAGGGAATGCGAAAATCTCATTTTGCATACTTTTGGTTTGGGAAAAATATAGATGTGTAAGAAATTGTAAGAGGAAGGGGACGTGAAATACTCTGCTGGCTATCCTTTCCTTTTGCCATTAGTTTCATCATCTACAAAGATGGGTAAAATGAAATGAACATACATGAAGGAGTGGCAAGCTTGAGAGTACGGAAACATATATCGTACAAAGCTTCATTATCCAAGACCATACACTCCTCAGCATTCTCCACGAGTTGATGTACAGAGAGAGTAGCATTTTACGGCTCAACAACCGTGTCAGATACCTTGGGAGAAGGAAAAACTGAGAATGTCAACGTCATGCGGTCAGGATACTCCTCTCCGATCTTGGATATGAGAAGGGTTCCCATATCGGATCCAGTGCCTCCACCCAAAGAATGACAGACTTGAAATCCTGAAGATGAAACACAATAATGTGTGTGTGCATCAAAAGATAGGGATAAAGACATAACGTGGCATGCTATACCAGAATTTTCTAAATTTCTGGACAATGTCTCAGCAACCAAATGCATAATCATTCAAAGATATTAAAAAATGAATGGTGAGAACAGACTTGATATTATAAAACAAAAAGGTTGATACTATATGGGAACGATGCAGATACTCGAAGATTTGAAATATAAGCACGTCCATGTTTATCATAGAACTTCGATCATAAATTATGAATACAAACCAACAAAAAAAATATGATTGCAATGTTCAGAAAAATTAGAGCAAGAAAAGAACAGCAAGCCCAATAAGGAAAAAAATATGCAAAATCAGGCATGGGGTGAAAATGAAATCAAAACAAACATGAGATAAATCCATTAAAAGCGAAATCAGATAATGGGGGAAAATCAAAACCAAATTAGCAAAATAAAAAAAAATGAACAACCTAGCAAGCAGTCACAATTCTCGGCCTCCTTGCGCACAACATCAAGCACGGAATCAATCAATCCTGCTCCCTCCGTGTAATGTCCCTTGACCCAATTATTCCCGGCACCAGACTGTCCGAAAACAAAATTATCGGGCCGGAATATCTGTCCGAACGAGCTGGATTTAATGGAATCCATGGTACCGGGCTCGAGGTCCATGAGGACGGCGCGAGGGACGTACTTCCCGCCACTGGCTTCGTTGTAGCAAACATTGATTCTTTCAACCTGGAGACCAGAACCACCACTGCACATCCCAGTGGTGTCGATCCCGTGCTCGTCACAGATAACTTCCCAGAATCTGGCGCCGATTTGGTTCTCACTGTGAAGAGTAGATAAAGTTCTTAATTTTATTTTAATACAAATGAATCGTAATTCTATCTTAAAACTCGTTTGTAAATATCGGATATTCTAAATTTATTTCTAATCGATTCAACCGTCTAAAAAATAAGGATAAAGATCTCTTGAGGTTGAGACCGACATATGTGATGTTGTGTACCGTATTTCATGATAAGGGCGTACAGATGTCCAATCATACAGATGAGTAATCGTAAGATAATTGTACCGAACAACCTTCCCTTGAACTTTCCAAGTGGTTATCATTAATCGAGAGAAAAGTCAGTGGTTATGATTGTGTATGATTAGTCTTTAGGCTCAACATACTAGGATTGTGTTTTGACTCATTTACCGACTACGTGAGAGTCATAAGGTGGCGAGGTTGGGTGCAATTGCGAAATGTGTAGGAGCCAGTGCATTGTAGTCGGGAATTCACCGATCATCTACGGGAGTTGATATCCTATGTGATGTATCGAAATAATAGTGCATGAAATCTCTGTCCAGAGTGTGAGATGTACATTAGAGAAAGAGTTCTCTAGTTACGCATGCGATGACACTAGGAATATTTCATGATTGTATCACATAGCTATCGAATCTAATATGCAACCCTCGATGAACCAATGGTTGCAGATTCAATCGGGATATATGAGATGAAGGGAACGTACTATACGTTAATCATAATCGATTGGTTCTTGCATGCACTATCAGTGATACCTATGAAATCATGGGGCGATGATATTAGATGCTCTTACCATGATTCGATGGGTTTAATCAGAAAATAGTTTCTGGCATTCTCATGAAATGTTGGTGTATGGAATGTGGGCGAATTAGGGTAAGCTCGAATAAAAAAACTGAATCACAAAAAATTGTGAATTCAGAGCTAGCTGTATCAATAAGTTGAATTTATGATTATTAAATTTTGAGAAAATAAATTCAATGAGTTCAATTTATGATATAGTAAATTCAAGAAGTTAAATTTATGATATTTAAAATTTGGAGATAATAAATTTAAGTAGTTGAATTTATGAGATATTAAATTCAAGAAGTTTAATTTATGATTTTTAAAATTTGGAGAGAATAAATTTAAAGAGTTGGATTTATAAAATTTGATAATTTAATTTATTAAAATCAAAAATTGAGTTTATTAGATATTAAATTAAATATATATTGGGACGTATGCTTAACGAGCTTATAGGAATACAAGTCTAACATATTAAATAATTAAAGTTTTTAATGGACTTTAAATTAAATAATTAAAATAGTTGGACTAATCTAATTAATTAATCAAACTCATTAGTGTTAATTATGGAACATAAATCTACTTTTATGGAAATTAGGTCATGGTTTGATAATTAAGTAAAGAGAAACAAACTTTGGCCTCCATATCATTGCATATTTTCGAAAATTGCACCTCCCATCTCCTCCAAAATTTTCCGCCACCACCTTGAATAATTTCAAGAGTTTTGAGCCGCATGTCGTTTTAATTAATGTCTACGCAAAACTTCTTCTAAATTTATAGTGCAATTTAGAAGAGAGACTTTTATTCTAGTCGTGGACCTGATTCGAATATCAAAGAAAGGAGTTTGAAGAAAGTTCGTAGAGATTTACAACAAGAGCTACGTCCGCTTATACCGGAGTAGTTGGAGTCAAGTGAAAATTGTTCACTAAAGGTATATTATTGAACATTCTATGCATGTTTATTCAATTTAAACCAAACAAGTGTCCAAATATTTTGATTGTAAAAATAAAATTTTAAAACTTCCGCTGCGTTTGGACACGAAAAAAACGATAACCCAACACTCACATTGCCTGCCTTATATGTGGAGGAATTCTCTCATTTCCTAGATTTTCTTTTGCCTTTCCGTCTGTGTTTTCTTTCCTACTGCCTGGGAAATCCGATGATTCTTTGATCTCTCTTTGTTTTTTTTGTCAATCATACATGGTTCTTGTTCGGTTTGATTTGTCCAACTTCACATTATGGTTTAGTGGAATGGAGGCAATCGAGGGTAATTGGAGGGAAAGATCAGCTGGCATAACTCAGACAACATATACATATGTACACGCGCACACACACATATAGAATAACACCGTGTGTATGTATATATATATTTTTTTATAATTGGTGAGTGGCAAGAGTGAAATTTGACAAATTATCGAAGGACTAAAGTGCTATTTGAATTGATGAAATTTAAAAAAAATAAAAAAATTGATTTGTTGAAATTAAAAAAAAAAATTGTAATATTGATATAACATAATGGCAAAATTGAAAAAGAAATTTGGTGTCCTATTTTGTCTCTATTAGGCCAAAACTTAATATATAGTATAAAACTGCGTGTGTGTATAATTTTTTTTATAATTATTGAAGGACTAAAGTGAAATTTGACAAATTATCGAAAGACTAAAGTGCTATTTGAATTGATAAAATTTAAAAAAAATAAAAAAATTGATTTGTTGAAATTAAAAAAAAAAATTTAAAAATTAAAAAAAAATAAAAAAATTGATTTGTTGAAATTTTAAAAAAAATTGTAATATTGATATAAGGCAAAATTGAAAAAGAAATTTGGTGTCCTATTTTGTCTCTATTAGGCCAAAACTTAATATATAGTATAACACTGCGTGTGTGCATAAATATTTTTTTTATAATTACTAAGGGACTAAAGTGAAATTTGACAAATTATCGAAAGACTAAAGTGCTATTTGAATTGATGAAATTTAAAAAAAAGATAAACAAATGATTTGTTGAAATAAAAAAAAATTGTAATATTGATATAAGGCAAAATTGAAAAAGAAATAATTTTTTTTATAATTACTGAGGGACTAAAGTGAAATTTGACAAATTATCGAATGACTAAAGTGCTATTTGAATTGATGAAATTTTTAAAAAATGATTTGTTGAAATGTATTTTAAAAAAATTGTAATATTATATAACATAATGACAAAATTGAAAAAGAAATTTGGTGTCCTATTTTATCTGTATTAGACCCAAACTTATATATATATATATATATATATATATATGAGCCACGTGTTAAATGTTGGATCAAAAAAATGTTAACAAAAAAACAATAATTATTCTCTAATAACACTGTGTTTGGTTTAATAAAAAATGGGAATTAAAATCCATTTTAATATTTGGAAAAAAAATTAATAGGTCATTTAAGAATTAGATTTTGAATTTATATCACTTATTTTTTAATATCTTATTTATTAATAACATTTATGTAATAATCAGATTTTTATCAACATTTGATAAATTAGACTTTAAGGCGTCGTTTGATGTGCATGATAAGGGATGATTGATTTTTAATCTTTCACTTATCATGTGTTTGGTGTGCATAATTAAGATTGTGATAGACTCATTCAGCCCGCACTCGACCCGCATTATATGCATTATTATCCTATTGTTGGTGGTCATGTAATCCTTTGAAGGAGAATGGATGATGTTTGATTAATTTAAATTTTCCTTTGATATCTTAAAGTTTAAAATAATTATAAATTCAACAAATTTAATAATATTTAAATATAATATTAAATTTGATTAATATTATAAATAATTTAATTATTATTGATCATATTTTAATTATTATTATATTATTTTTAACAGTAATATTATAATTGTTATTAACCATTATTTAATATTTAAATTTATATTACTATTTTAATTATCACAATAAATGCATATATATGTTATTATCAAATTTTAATTATTTTCTATAATAGTAATCGATTTTTGAAATATGTTATTATCAAATTTTAATTATTTTCTATAATAGTAATCGATTTTTTAGTTGTTTCCAGAAATTTAAATTAATGAAAATTTAATAATTAATATAATATTTTAATTTTATTTATAATTTTTTAAATAAATTAATTCTAAAAATATTATTTACTTATTCAATAATTTTAAGAATGTATTATTGATTAATATATGATGAAGATATTTTAATAATCATAATATAATTAACAAAAATAATCAAGCAAGTTAATATTATGTCAAACATTATGTAATTTATCATAATATGTTATTTATCTTTAATTTTTATTTTATAATCACTCTTATTATATATCATTTACTTATCTTATATCACTTATTTCTTCTTTATAAATATTGGACAAAGCGCGTGCGCAGGCAGAAAAAAAAATAGATAGTAGATAGATTTAGTTGAGTGCGACATAGCATTGTCTTCATGTGAAAATACGTCTAAATAAATTTTGCAATAATCAAAATCCAAGCCAAAAGGCTGAGACAGATCCCAGAAGTCTACAAAAATAACGATCAATCAACGAAAATGCAACGAACCCACTCAGCCTTTTGACTTTCTTCCCCCAACGGGTAGCGTAGGTATGCTCTGCTCGTTCCTGAAAACGTTGTCTGGGTCCACCTGAGTCTTGATTTTCACCAATCTGTCGAAGTTTTTCTTGAAATATTTATTCCCGTATACTTTTCCCTGGCTATAGCTGTTTTTACCATTGTCGGTGGTGCCGATGTCCAAGTCTCTGTAGTTCAGGTAAGCTTCTCGGGGATTGTTGGATACAAATGGCTTCATGAAACTGTACAGTTGCCTGCTTTGATCGATGTAGTTCTTGTCTGCCTCTTCGCCTTCTTCGTCCCAATTCACGGAATACTGGATTTTGAAGATGTTTCCTGCTCTGTGTGGAAAAGGTGTTTCTGATTCAGGGATTTCACTCATTCTTCCGCCGTATGAGTTGAAAACCAGGCCGACTTTCCCGATGTCTACCATTTTCTTGAATAGTGATTCGAGCCCGGACTTGGAAATCGGGGTTTTCACATAATCTGATTTGCGTTTCAGGAAATTGACCGAGTCAGGGACTCTGCTGAGTAACGCACTGGGTGCAGTTGTGTTGTCGAAATTGCCCCAGTACAGAACTGAATCGATCCAGGACATTTCTTTACAATCGGATTTTTTCAACCCCAATACAGGGAATTGAGAATCCGTGGTCGATACTAATCGGGCTGAATTTCCCAAGAACAAACCGATGAACGTTGCTCGAACGCTTCTAACTTTGTTCCTGGTAACTGGCTGTAGCAGCACTCTGATGAAGAGATCGTTGTCCATCTTTTCTGCAATTTGTTGGTATTGAAAAACAGTGTCTATTGCAGTATCGTTCTGGAATCTTTCTACCCTGAAAACGGTGACGACCGGCGGAACAGGAACTAGTTTAATCTTGTACGCCAAGATTACTCCAAAACTGGCGCCTCCACCACCGCGGATTGCCCAGAAAAGATCCTCCCCCATGGATGCTCTGTCTAGAACTCTGCCATTAGCATCGACTATTTGTGCGTCGATCATGTGATCAACTGTAAGGCCGTATTTCCGCAGCAAGTTTCCGTATCCTGCGCCACTGATGTGTCCTCCTACGCCGACCGTCGGACAAACTCCGGCAGGAAAAGCGTGGACTTTGCTCTTTTGCCAGATTCTGTAATACAATTCCCCAAGCTGCGCACCGGATTGAACCCACGCGGTTTCATCCTTGATGTTAACATCAATCGTCCTGAAATTGAACATGTCGAGGATCACAAAAGTATCCTTAGTCGACACGTACGAAATACCCTCGTAATCATGGCCGCCACTCCGGATCTTGAGTTGGATGCCCAATTTCTTGGAGCACAAAACGGCGGCGCTAACATGTAATTGGGTCGTAGGAGTGATGATTATGTTCGGCTTTGGGGTGGTTGACACATTAAAGCGGCGGTTCCTGACATAATCTTCAAGAATATTTGTGAACGATGGATTAGTGGGGCTGTATATTATGTTGGAGATCTCGGAATGTGGGATTTTGCTCTTCGAGAAGCACTGAACGAACGAATCATAAACAGAATCTGCAGTTGAAAATGCAGCATAATTGAGAAACATGAAGAGGACAAGGAAGAGATATGGACTACTTTTCCCCATTGTAGTCGCGGAACGAATGCCTTTGTGATCCATTGGGAAGTTAATAGAATTGGGGAGTTAAATATACACGGATTTGAGGTTTGAAAAATCTTAATCCGAGACCAGTCAACAAAACACGTACATGTGTATTTAATATTATTGTTATAAAATATATTTTTAACATATTAATACATTTATATAAAATCTCGTAAGATAATAACAAATACGATATAATTTATGTAAATATGGATATATGATATATTTGTTGTATCGTTAACATTATTATATGGGAGGTTCATATTTGGTGATGCTTCTTTATCTGGGCTTTAACTCGGATGGCCCTATTTTATTTTATTTTTAAATGTATATGTAAATTTTGTATAATTTTAGAATAATATAATATTAGTTAGGGTAGATCAATTTAAAATATTAAAAAATTATAGAGTTTAAAATTCCTTGAACATAACCCTATTTTTGGCTCCTCAACGATGAATTGGACTAATTTATGAGCGGGGATGCCGGACACGTGAAGTTTCCTTTCACGGATTAAATCTAATTGTCCAAATAATTGGAGGAAATGCGCAAGTATTGTATTATTAATTCTAATGTCGCTTTTTTTATATAATATAATAGAGATGAGATATTTATCCAATAACTAAACATATCACGTAGTTTACTTTTTAATTGTACTCCATTTTGAGTTATTATAATATAGAGAGGAAAAACTACCATTTGACAATTTTTTGTTATATGAAGACAATATATAACATTCTAACTATTACTCAATTTCGATATATTTTTAATATATTTTCATACACATGATTTTTAATATTTCTTTATAATTTACTATGTATTTTATTTGAGATGAAATATTTTAACAAAAATATTTATTTTTAAAATATCAAGCAATTTATTATAAATTGTTGAATAAATTTTAATTTTAGTCAGTTTTTTTTTTTAAATATACTATGGACAATATTTCTAACCAGTGACATTTTTATGTATAATATTGAGTTTTAACATAATATTTACCTTTTCTTTGTTTTTGTTTTTGTTTTTTGTTTTTTGTTTCAATAATCTATGTCAAGGATTTGAACTTTTGAATTTTATATGCGTCAAATGAATAATATATAAGTTCTCGCAAATAGTATGAATTTTATTTTTAAAAAAGTGGAATTGATGAATGTATCCCAAAAAAGTTGTTGATTAAATAAATGTTCTAAAAGGGTATTTTTCATAGTAAAATTATTAAGTAACATTGAGGATATTTTTGTAGATTTGAATATAAAAGTGGAATATATTTAACTATTTATATACTATAAATATCATTGAGAAAATATTGTCTATATGGAGATTTTTTAACCTCTTATCTCAACAATATACTCATTGAACTCTTACTTGTAAGAAAATCACATATTTATTATGTATATTTGTTTTTTTTCCGATTTTTATCTTATAATTTTAATATTTTTTCTCTGTGACGATAACTTGTGTAATATTAAATCAACTTTCAACGAAAAAGGTAAGAAATTTCAAAACAAATTACTAAATTATCAAAAATAAAAAAAAATATTTTTAACAGTATAAAGGACAAAAAAAACATTTAAGACAAACATACAAAACAAAAATTACAATTTTCTCCAACTTATTGGCACTAATTTCGTTTGCTGATTTTAAATGTGCGGAAATAAATTGTTGTTAGTTTTTTCCATAAAATTACAAGAGATAATAAGAATAATAATAGCAGTAATCGCTATAATGTTTTTATTTACATAATAAATGCATAAATGATTTGTTTTATTTATTTTCATTACTAAATTAGTCAACTTTTTTTCCCCAATATTATCTCATATAAACTCATGCATTTTAATACAAAAAATTTTAATTTGTGATTAAAAAAAAAGTTAGAAATATACAATAAATTATATATCATCGCATAACATTCGTAGCTAGGGGTGGCAAAATGCAACACGACCCGTAACCCGACACGACCCAACACGAAAAAAAAAAAGCAGCTTTGGGTTGGGGTTTTTCGGGTTGGCTTCGGGTTAGTGTCAGGTTAGACGGGTTTCGGGTTGGGTCACAGGTTGACCCGAAAACTTTTTTTTTTGAAAATATTACTTATATTTTTATATATTGTATATGTTTGAACAAAATTTATTGTATATTTATATGATAAATTTTCATCATTTAATATTTATTTTGTATATTTTTTATTTTTTTAACAATTGTTTATTTGATTTAGTAAATATATTTTTAATTTTTTACAATTAAACTTTCAAATTTAAATCGGAAATTTTGTTATTATGTGTTTAAATTAAAATATTATTATAACTTTTTATTTTTTCGAATTTTTTTCATTTTTTTTTTAAATAAATAAAATTCGGGTTAGACGAGTTCGTGTTTGGGTTGAGAACAAAATTTCACGAGTTGATCCGAAACCCGATCCACCCGACGTGATTGACACACTTATTCGTAGCTATACGTCCATGCCGGCGCGAAGGATTTCGCCTTTATTTTTGTAGTTTGATAATTATGAATTGAACAGTCTGATGCTCAGCTTCAGACATTTGGACGATTCATTTGTTTGATTTAATTTAATATAATAATATCTACTGTTGTATTCTTACTGAGAGACTCAAACAGAGTTGGTCGACTCGTTTAATACTTAAAATAAAATAATAATTTTTCATAAATCAGATAAAAATATATTTCACAAAATTAATATATAAAAAATAATCATATAAATTTTTGTGTTATATGTACTGTCATTATTATAAAGGGAATGGAAGTAATACATTTGAATACCATTAGATATTTTGTAAACTTTTAAGATGATTGTAAAATGAACACGTTTTTTAATTTAAAGAAAATTCAGTGATAAATTCTCAGACAATTTTCCACACAAGATAATATACCATGAAATGTAACGATAAATAATTTTGTTAATTTATTCTATGAATTTAATTAAATTATATAAAATCATATGTTTCGCAAACCTTAATCATAAAATAGTTAAATGATTGATAAATGATGTATATTAGTGATAAAATATTATTTTTTATATTGAAAAAATTGCTTTTCATGTTAAATATATGAGTTGAGTCGACATATATAAACTCGTGAAATTGTCAAACAAATAACATATTTTATAAGTACAACTGAGGAAACGAGTTGAACAGAATTAATTTATTGCTAGGCCGATGAATGCAAAGTGTAAACCTCATCATCGGACTTTAAATAATATCTTAATATTGTCGAATTCCTGGTTGACTTTAAAGTTTTTCTTACATGTAGAAATTATACGGTATATGACTTAGTCAGCAAAATTAAAATATTATATATATTATTTTTAATGAAGCATATGCCCTCTGACCTGCTCTCTCTCGATTGTATTAAATTGTGTAATATTGACCTTATTTCATTATTTAATCATTATACCAAAACTTGTAAATATAAATTTTGCAATCTATTTTATATGTATTGGCTTTGCGATACATGTATTGGAAACCAAAAATTAGCTAGCCAAACTAATGAATTTGCATCATGTAAATATACAAAACATGAAGAATAGCAAATCACATTGAAATATTTTAATCGATTTTTTTATGATTGTGCTGTAAAATGGAGATAAATGTTTTACCTTTAAAATATTTGTAGTAATTTTGTCAATTGCTTAATTTGTATTCCGTTCATTATGATATACACACGACGCGTAATCCTCGTCTGCTAGTGACTAGTGTATAATATTTTGCCCAATACTAGTTAAAATAAGTTTTGATTTACAGAAAAATAATGCAAGGGAATAAGAAATATTGAATTGATTAAATGAAGTGGATTAAATAATTTTTTTAAAAAAAAATTGAAAAAAATATTTCTTTTTTTTTTTTAGCTCGTAATAATGGATATCTTAGAAGCACACGCACCATAGAATCAAAGCTGAATTTTTTTAAAAAACAATAATATGTCAATATATATTGGTGTTTGATTGTAGATGAGCATTAAAAAAAGAGCTGATATTGGGATATGGATCACTATAGTTTCATATTTATTGTTGTATTGACTATGCACATATTACTAATTTAATATATAAAAAATTATAATAATGATTATTTTAAGTTTCCAATATATATACTCGGTTTTTTTTCCCAGATATCTTTCATATAATACATTTATTTTTATAAAAAACCGAAATATAACAAAATTAAACTCAAGTAAAACATTAAATTTGGGAAAAATATTTTCATATAATTAAATAAACAAAATCATAAACATAAAATATAATATATATTAATATATGTATTCATTTCTTATAAGATTTTGTGTTAACCAGGAGCTTATCCAAATTGAAGTTAATAAAAGTTTGCATTTGATCAACAATGTCGCAAGATAAATTAAATGAGATAATCATGTTATTGATTGATAAAGAAATTGTCCGACAACTAGATTATCACAAAAACTTGTGTGAGACGATCTCACGGGTCGTATTTTGTGAGACATACATATATTTTATTTGGGTCATCCATGAAAAAAGTATTACTTTTTATGCTAAGAGTATTACTTTTTATTGTGAATATCGGTAGGGTTGACCCGTCTCATAGATAAAGATTTGTGAGACAGTCTCACAAGAGACCTACTCCTAGATTATATAGACTTGATATATTTTTTGCCTCTAAAATAGCTAGATGACTAGTATTTAAGTAATTATTTCAAATATTTATTGACTTGTTTTAATGTAGTATAATATATTGTTTATGATATATTTATGTGTAATACTTGTATTATTTATTTATTAATTAGTTGAACATTACTATTATTTGTCGCAATAAGATGACCAATTTTTAAATTTTCGTCTCATTGAACACATGTACGACTTTGGTAGATGCGACACCTGTTCTCTCAATTTATAAAAAATTCTTTTTATTATGTTTTGCTCGGATTTTACACTGCAAATTTATGGAATTGTGTTCAAATTTTGTAAATACGTAGTTATTTGAAAAACTTGTGCATCCACGTCGGTACCATACATTTAATAGATTGATTTGATTATTATTAGATTCACGCGCGTTACATTTATTTTTAATTTGATCAAATAACGCTAAACAATTAATACGAAATTATTTTCGATTTAAAAGAGTTGTTCGATTTAAAAGGAAAGTTTTGTTTAGATTTCTTTTTATGAAAAATATAGAATGACTTGAGTAGGTTTTTAGTAGGATAAGAATGATAATTATAAANTTAAAATATTTTACAAAAAAAAAAAACAAAAACAAAAACAAACGGACAGTACAAATACACAACATTTGCGTCGATACACTATTATTAATTAAAAGTGAAAACCACTTAACTTGTATCAATTCTGATATTCTACGAATCTATTTGTTGTTGGAAAGGTAGTGGAAAAGTTAGGTCAGTCAACCATTTTAAAAATGTTAACATTTGAAATTTGCACAATCAGAGGAAAATTTTGGCACGATTTTTCGAAATGTGCAATGATTTGTATATGAAATTTGACCTCGTCTTCGAAAACATACGGTTCTGGTAACAATGTATCACCCCGCATACAACGTATACATGTGCCATCTAGAATAGTGGACTTTCGACATTCATTTGATAGTTACCTAATTAAATTGTCGGGGAGAAACCCAAAAATATAATTGTGAATATATAAGTTAGTAATTAACTTCATCTATAGATGATAAAGCGCACACACAAAATACGGAAAATCTCGACTTAGTGATTAGGATGAGACTCAGAAATTGTAATAAGAATGTTTAATTATGACAAAAACGTGTGTGAGACGGTCTCACGGGTAGTATTTTGTGAGACATATATCTTATTTGGGTCATCTATGAAAAATCATTATTTTTTATGCTAAGAGTATTACTATTTATTGTGAATATCGATAGGATTGACCCGTCTCACAGATAAAGATTCGTGAGACCGTCTCACAAGAGACCTACTCATTTATTATATTCTACATATATTTTAAATATATTTTGGAGAACTCTTAACTTACGATTTTTTTTAAAAAAAATTCCTTATTTTTTTAGAATTTAAAAACTATTAGAAGAAAGTAGAGTTCGAAAATTTACACTATTTTATTCCGAACAAATTTTTAAATAACCAACAGCGTCTTTTAAGATAAGAATCAATGCGAACATGACTCACAATTAGAGGTGAATTTTATATAAGGATAGACCTTGATAGAATTTACCTATAATTTTTTTAATAAAAATCGAAAAATTAATATTTTGTCCATTGAAAATATTTTAATTTTAAAATATATTTAACTTGATTCACATTCAATAATTCAAATACGAAAATAATATTTTGAGTTGACACGATTTGATTATGTGGCTATTGAATGCAAAGTCTTTGATTTGTAATGAAACATGGTACAAATAAAAATAATATAAAGATCGTAATCAAACCATTATAATTATTCATTAATAACTTATATACAAAAATCTAAGAATATATTTTTTCCTCAAAAATTCACTATAACACTTTTCATTCTAAAAAATTCAAATCTAAAGACTTTTAAAATAATTATCAATCAAATTAAATTTCTTTTAAGATACTTTTTTCTCTAAAAAATTTACTATATACTTTTTATTAAAAAAAATCTGATTTTATGGAATCTTAAAATAATTTTCCCAAATTGAAATTGATTAAATAGACTTTACACACTTCAATGGATGAAAAAACATGGTTATTCATTTAATTTTAAACTAATCACATGAACCATAATTTTTTTTTTGTAAAAAAAACTTTGTATAAAAAAGATGCTTCTTATTACATCAAAATAACGAAAAAATATTTAAATTTTAAAACATTTCTTTATCATGTACATAAAAATAATCATTTTGTTATAGAATTTATTTTCCCGAACTTCATAAAATGACTTATTTTTCAAAAACATACATTTTATTTTAAATTATATTAAATTTATACCTCCATTTTCAATTGTTTTATAAATTACAATTTCACATTTCTCTGTCAAAACTCAAGCTCGATACAACTAAATGATTCTTAACCTCCTACGCAGAATCTACAAAAGTTGGAACTCGACAATGAGGAGATGCAAGCAAATGCATCGGGAAAAATGGTTTTGTATAGCAACACTAGTTAAAAGGAAGACTAACCTCTCGACTAGATAAATAACTCATTTTTTTAAAAAATAACAGATCTTTTCGCCTCTAATGAAGCGTTGTTATAAAGCAAGATCACATCTTATGGGAAGCAGACATTTCATTATCATCAGAAAAAACATCTCAATCGAGAACAAGCCTGTTTGCTTAGTCATACTTCTTTTCTTTTATATATCTAACATTAAAATATATCTAACACTAATGAATTTAAGAAAAATTCAACTAGGATTTGGTTCACCCTACATGTACACATCACAATCATCCCGTGTTTCTATGTTCTATTAATATTTGAAAAAATTACAGAAGCAAAAATATATTACTGGGCCTGGCCGATAATGAAAACCATGGTGGAGATATACGGAACCAAAAAAAAAAGCACTTAGTGGGCTACTCCTTGAGGCCCATTACTTCTTGCACTCGAGCTTTCCTTCTGGGCGGGAAAAGCCACGAAAATTTTCATTACTCGCTCTCCCTTCGACTCCCTCGCACAAACACACGCACACACCATCTTCAACCTACGTGAAAAAATCTGGATTGATGGAAGCAATTAATCTTTGTATAAAAAATGAACAATGAATTCGACAATCCTGAATCTTCATCTGCGGAGTTTCTCCAAACCGTACAGCCTCTTCGAGATCTAGAATCTAATTGGAGCGTGGATTTAGCAAAGAATTTGGAAGAATATTTGCTGAAACTCTGCTGTGGTGAGATTTCGGGCATAGATGATTCCCTAATTACTGTTAATTTTACTGAAGGCAAGTCTGTGTACTTCATTTCACTTATAATTTAACATTTTTTTTTCGTTTTTGTTTAATTCGAAACTATTTCGGAGCTTATTTTGCTGTTGTTGCGTGGAATTTGTAGCTGCTTTGGTGCTTCAGGGATCGGCACAGGTTTATGGTAGGAAGGTGGAGTATTTGTATTCCCTGGTTCTGCATGCTTTGGAGTTTATTTCCCAAACAAGGTTTAACTCTAAATTTTTAGGTTTCTCAAATTCATGCTTTACTCTTACAGCTTATTTGAGTTTGCTTTTTGTTGGCTTTTGTTTTTGAAATGTGAAAGGCAGAGGTTTATATTATTACTAAGAAAATCTGGTTCGTGTTTCTAAACTTGTAATGGATAAATATCACATATTTTTGTACGGGGACAGACGGTTTGCAAGCCTGTGAACCAACTGAGAAATTTATCATTTAGCATCTATATGTGAATAGCTTTGTGCAGCGCCGGACTTGAGATTTTGAGTCCTAAGACCAGTACCGAAAATGGTGACCTCAAAGCTTAATATTTATATATTTCTTTAGTCATCTACGTAAATATAATAGTATTTGTAACACAAATTCTAGAAATAAATGATATGCAAAATATATCTGCTATATTAAAATACTAATAAAACCAAAACGATGTTCCAAACTAAATATAAAATTCATGTTAAGAACCAATATATAGTCACTTGAATATTGATCGCCTCACAGTTTTGGAAGCAAAAATATTGATTAGATTTGCATAGTCAACTTTGTAGTTATATAATTGACATAAAAAGGAGAAGCACAAAATTTTCATTTATTTAACTCATCAGACTTCAACAAATCACATGAATAATCAAATAACCATACCTATTAACTGAACAGATCGATGAATGTTGTTTTGATAAAATTCTAAACCCAGAAATTGAATTCTGGAGCAAGAGTAATTCTAATTCATAGATCTAATTATTTTTAAAAATAATTTTACTGCTACAGTAATTTACGTGGAATGATTGAACTTTTCAAGAAAAAATTGATTGACAATAGTAGAGAATAAGGTTTACATCTCACAGGTCTCATTTTCTCGTCCGACTAGTTTTTCGGCAGTTGATTTGGGGAAGATAGAAGGAAAGGGTGATTAGTTTCTTTAGGTCTCCTAATTGGCCCAAATACGTTAATCTTTTATCAACAAAAACAAATTGACTATGGGATTCCTTATTCATGGACCAATATTAGTTAATTTTTTTTAAATATTTTGGTGCCCCAAAATTTTTCCGGGCCTGGCTTTGTTGATTCTACACCTGCAATAGTACGAATTTGTTTTGCTCAAGTGTTATTATCTGTGCCAAGTCGATGTAAATGGCTAAGCACAAAGAACTTGTTCATCTAATATCTCATCTATTTCTGGAGGACTAATGGAAGTAGGACACATTTTGTTCATTTACTTGAGAAAAATAAAACAATTCTATATCTAAGCCATTGCACTTGTTCTTGGAGTCATAATATACTCTTGCGGTCTAAGTTTCAGTAGTATGCGAAGATAACATTGTGATCTTATATGATTTTGGCTGATTGTAGTAGTTATGATTTTCGGGTAATATACTGATAGCCAGTAGTCCATATGCACTTGCACTCATATATTACTTCGAATTTTATATTTTCAACAGCTGGAATCATTTGTTCATTTTGTCTTCCCCAACTGGACATGTAATATCGATGCATGACAGCATAAAGGATGGCTTCTTTATTTTTACTTTTGAACATGGAAATGCTTACAAGATCACGAGTTCAAAACTTGTCATGCCCGTGGCTACTGCTTTCTTTTACACCTAACTCAAACTGTTATGCAGAATATTCAATCCGATGTATCATAAGTGGTTGTGCACCAATTCTAGTATGCTGCCTTTTTTCAAAGGAAAAAAATAAACATGGTATGATGCCTGCTGATGTGCATTTTCTTATAGTCAAGAAGATCAATCTGCGAGCACATCCACTCAAAAGGAAAAAACTTGTGCCCATCCTGCAACAGATGAAGAAGATGATTTGTTTTGGGGTTTAGATGATATCTTCGGTTGGTAGTTTCACTGAGTTTTTAGGCCGCTTTATTTATGGGCAATTTTAAAATTTTGATTACCAGAATTATTAATTTTTTTTTTTCAGTTGAAGCAAAGAATTTATTAGATTGTTCAGTCTCTAGAAATGTCTCACCTAGTTTTTTTGTGAGGCCACCTGCAAATTTAGTAGTCCTGGAAGGTGACTGCTTAGATGGTGTAGGTGATGATGGGGAGCTAGAAGCATACCTGGTACAGTAATATTAGTCTTGTGTCTTGGAATCTCTACTGTACATATCCCTTTCTTAAAGTGATATGTTTATTCTTGCAGTTAGCAACAAACGATCTTTACCGGGATTTCATTCTTCTGGATTATTGCGACGCTGTAATTGTTGATAATTTTCTCGAATGTAAGAGTGGAAAGGGGCTCAGTAATAATTACAGAGGCAGCTTTCTAACTTCTAAAGGTCACAAGAGCTTTCAGTCGCCATCTAGAAGATCTGTAGGAACTGGCCAAAAGCTGTCAGTGGGAAAGAAACCTGAAGCTTATTTTACCCAGTCACCTTGTAATGGCCATGGGTTTCGATCTAATGAAGATCAAAAGGGCTCCACTGCCTATCATTTTCCTGACAACGATGGAATTAGAGACGACTATTCTGAACCTGGGGATTTGTCTGACTCTGACAATGAAGTCGATCCATGGAAACATTTGGATCCTCATGAATCAGGGAATTTGATAGTTAAACCTTATAGAAAAGGTTTTCTAAACTTCTTTGTCTGTGGATTTTGATTTACAAAAAGTGTTTTGCCTATCGGGGAATTTTGATCTCATTTGTACTCCAATGCAGTGCAAATGAGTAGAAGGCTAGGGGTCCGTTCCAGGAAACATCTTTCTGTGACTACAGAATTCCCTCTTGCAAAACTTCACGGCCCTATTGGTTCAGAGCTAGCTAAATTATGGGAGGCACAATTTCATGCCTCAGAGACGCACGGTGAATCACAACCTTCATCACTGTATGAAAAGGTTGGTGTTTTGTATTTATTATGCTCGCTTGTTATATTTTTTTTGATAGTAAATTGCTATATGCAGCTGCGCCAATCACTTGTTATGGGGGACAAGAAAAAAGACAGTTCCTCCTATGATCCTGAAGATCTCTATGAAGACATTGGATATGATAGTGGGGATGCAGATCCAGGGCCAACAGATATTGGCATGCCAGATGGTGTCTTCAATCATAAAGTTATCCCACCACAGCAGGAAAAGGTTTGGCCGTACATTTAGACCCCCTCAATGCATGTAAATATTGTGGAAATGTTCAAACTTACTTTAAAGTCTGAACATGTGCAGCATGATTATGGTGGTCACCACTTTGGCATGGAAAATGAATGTGATGGTGCTGATGCTAATACAAGCCTTGAAGACCTTTGTCGGACTCACTTGGTAAGACAGATTCTTTAGCTTTTTCCAATGTATGGCATGTTACAAAAAACCTTTTCGTTTAAGTTTATTATTATTATTTACGTATTTTGAAGTTGGATATTTTCATGCACATCTCATGACATAGAGAGATTACATAACTGAGTTATTAGACGAGAAAGCAATTCTTAAAGCTAATTTCTGTCTCCTACTTTCTTTAATTTCATAATCTAGATGGGTTTTCTTTTGTTTTGTTGGAAAAGACAGAGAGAGGACCAGTTATATATGAGTGCTTCATTACCACGTTACTTCCATCAAGCAACCTTCTGTTTAAATTAATAAACTATTTTAATACTTCCACATAAATATGTCAGAAGTAATCTTTCATTGTCATAAATTTGTAAGTTATTGTGGTTATATACTGTATTCTTTATGTATACCTCTTTCCATATATTACAACGTTTACATTTTTTTTGCCATTTAAATTTCATCAAGTATTGTAATTTGAATATGATCTCAATAATGCCTTGTTAAGACTTTTCTGTTAGTTAATGAAAGTTTTGCTTTAATGAAAGTTTTGCGTACAAGATCAAAATATAATATATAATTTAATCTTTAATTTGTGAATGCATTAGAGAGTTTGAGGTGCGAATGACATAAATTTTCAACTAACCAAGACCCACCTTTAGAACATGTCAAACAATTTCGGTGGTAAATCTTCAGTTAAGAGTCAATTATCAAGGGAGCAGTATTGATATGCTCAACTAAGATTCTTTGTTTCTCAACCTCCGTAATGGAAAATTATTTTAGTTTCATATGTTCAGCACTTTTTGAATATTTACCGTTCCTAGAGAAGAATATTGTTACAGAATTAGAACAATAAATTTTCAGTGTCCTGGTCATGGAGTTGACGATTTCAGGTCCTGAAATAAAATCCTGCATTCATAATAGCAATGCATGTATGGTGGCTTCAAAACACGGCACAAACTCTTCTTCCGCGGTAGATAAAGAAAGTATATATTGTTCTGCACATTTTCAAGATATTGCTTCTTCAAATAATAGAAAGACATGACCAAAAGTAGATTTCTTATCTGATCATTGATACTCAAGTATGTCAGTCTTAGTTTTCTGAAGATATCTAACGTTTTCTTTGCAGATTTCCAATGACTAGATCTTGTATTACTTTAACAATTACCTAAACTTCCAGTCTAAAAAACTATATCCGCCTTTGTGCAGGTTTGCGAGTAAATTAGATAGCCAAGATATAAGCATATGGAATCGATTCCACTTATATTCTGCATCATTTTTTGGGCATTACATGAACCTGAAATTATTATCCATTTGTATGGAATAGGCGAACATTTGTTCATATTGAAGTCCTCCAAAATTTTCTCAATTTAGTTTTTCTGATAGATAAGTCCTCGTGATTTTTAACATGATATTTCTATTGCATAGTATGCTTGTTCCATCCCTTTCATTTCAAATTTTTTTCGAGAGAATTCTTAGTCTCGAGCAATATTCTTAAATTACTTGCAAGAACGACCTCGTTTATCAGCATATTGAACTAGCAAGTAAACTTGCTCCCACTATTCAGTAGTGTTCTCGTTAAGTCCAAAGATGTTATCATATCATTAAATTTAACACCATTGGTGGAAAGCTTGTCCAGGACTATCTCAAACTTGACATACTATGTCTACAGATTATTTGACTACTACTACCTTCAAAGGAAAAATCTTCATGCTACTGCATATTAACATCCTTTGTAGGATCTTCATTAAGAAAAAATCATTTTTACATCGACTTGATGTGACTAAATTTGAGCTACTAATGTCATAAACCAAGATACGAGAAAGATCTCTGTACAATCAATACTTTGTAGGGTTCAATGAAGAATTAATATTTTGATGTTACAATTAATTGCTTTAGCCAACGTGCGGTGACCACATATATATCTGTGGAAGATAGTTTTTTATTCCCACGCTGAGATAAGTTTATGTGAAAGATTTCAACAAGAAAGCGCTGCACTATCTACTGCTGCTACCTGTTGAAACTTTAGTGATCTGATACATGCTTGTCGAAACCTGTACTTGTAGGATGCTCTTCTAGCTAGCCTCTCTGAAAGTGAGAGGCAAACTGAAGTGGCTAGCCGGGTTTCTACGTGGAAACAGAGAATCGAAAAGAACTTGGAAGAGCAAGTGCGTATATCATGGTTTACAATGGCTTTATATTTCACATAATTTAGTGACTAACAGCAACCATTTCTGCCAGGATGCACGGCCGCAATTTGATATTCACAAGTACGGTGAAAGAATTCTAGATAAGCTGTCTGCGGAACAAGATCAATTGAATACTTTGTCTTTTGGAGATGTAGTCAGGGGTCAAGAGAAGCATGATGTTGCTAGAACGTTTTCTGCCCTTCTGCAATTGGTAATCCTACTGTTGTGGGCTTTACACTAGTGTCCTTTTTCAAGTTACCCTTATATTGATGGCCAAAATGTGGGAATAGTTCTGTGGACCTGGGCATGGACCAGTTGTATACTCATTTTCTTTTGTAATTGTTCAGGTGAACAATGGAGATGTTCATCTTGTGAAAAGCAACCCAAAAGGTTCGTCCACTTGTTACTCAGATGTGAATCGTTTCCATGTTAGGTTGCTTAGGAATGAGAGGAGAAGTGGAGTGAAGCTTCAGTCATCCAAAAGGAGAGTTAAAACACTTTTAATAAAAAGACGTGCCAAAATCATGAGCGAAGAGGAAAAGGAGAATGAGGTGGGAAAATCAGATGGTGTGAAGTGCACTCCTGAAGGCAAGAAGAGGCGAAAATCTGGGATCATGGGTAAGCATTTCGCTGGTTTATTTCAACCCGTGCCTGCACGGGCAATGAACGGCCCGGATCACTCCACATGAGTGATCCGGGCCCACTTCCATGTAAAAAAAAAAAAATCGACTCGGAAAAATCCGAGTCATTGGATCGACTGCCCGCAGGGGTAGGGTCGACTGCATCCATTCGCTGGGTGACATGCGCTCTGTTAGCAAGGTAATTCTATTTATTTTCAATAATTAATTTGAGGTAGATTAGAATTCACTTGTAACCACCAATGACAGATTACGAAATTAATTATTATATCACTACTTGTTAGCATTCAAATGTGCGACATTGTATGATCAGAACAGTGACATTCTGTGTACGAATTTCTCAAATTAGTCTTGACCTCAGAAGAGACTCGAGCCTTTATCCAAAGGAATTGTACAGAGTAACTTTATCAAGGAGATTATGGTTTGTCCCTTGTGCGGTTCGTAATTTCTTTTTAATTATTGTAAGATTATCAATCATACAATCCACTTTATGATCCAAATAATAGTCGAAATACGAGATGTCATATTGTTATTATTATTCATGACATTTTATGATAAGATATTTTGAAATATATGTAGCGGATATATGGTTAAGTTATGCACCAAATGATGGCCATGTTTATATGCCCACGGTCAAGATCAAGGATAGAAAGCCAAAATCTTCAAGAAAAATGAAAGCAAGCCGTCTGTTAAATACTATAAATATATCTACACTATTATATATACAAAAAAAAGTTATATTCAACATGCTACGGCTGACGATCTTATCTTTACTAATCTCTTTAACGCGTCTCACTGCTGTCGCTTGTAAAAAATCCAGGTCCCTCAATTTTGAATGGATGATCGTGTACATCTCCTAGTATCAAATGAATGCTACAGATGCAGTAAAACTAAGCATTTGGATAAAAAAAAGAAAAAAAAAAGAGAGTAAACAAATTAACGAATAATACGTTATGGCCGATTACAGAAAATACAAACTTGGATAAACTTATTTCTTTGATAAAACCAGAAGCAGGGAAGACATAACTTAATGAAAAAGAGCTCAAGTAGTGAGTTTTGACCAAGTGAATATGGTATAGATGATGAATCAGGAAAACATCAACCAAATATCTTATACTTACCTTTAATCAGAACAAAATTTGCACCATTTGACGGATGCTAAAAATGCTAATAAATTCAATATAACATTAATTTCCAATTTCTTGACATGCCAATAACACTAACGCACATGGAGGCTGGCTACTACGCTACAAATAATGTCTCGATCATCTTTTTTCGGATGCTGCATCAACATCCATGTATTCGCCGGTAACCCTATCCAGATTTTATAGAAATCATTAGCAAACTGAGATTCTCTTCCGAACCCAACCCGAATCCCCGATTCACAAATATTACATGCTCGTACCTGTTATAACACAAGAAGGCTTCCCCTATTGTTCCTATGACTTTGTTACGCACTTTCCGCACACAAACCTGTACATATATAGATCAATCAATAGAAAAATTTGGATCCTGTTATCTTTAGATTGATAGTATGATGGGAAAAATCAAATACCTGGACTGTATCGAGAGGACCAGCATCTGGATCCCTGTTACGGTGAACAACAATCCCATTATCACATTTATTTATGAAGTGTGCACTTCCACTGATGTCGTACATATTTGGAGGACCCCCAATCCAATTATGCAACTAAGAAAAATAGGCTTGATGGTTATTTTATAAGATAATCTAGGAGTGGAGAAAATACGAAGGCTACAACTGCAAACCTGTCTTGGATGTGCTACAAACCAAACATGGCATGAGTGATGCTGAGCAAATCGTTTGACTTTCGTCAGCATCTGACTAACATATTCTGTTTCAGTCCTGTCATGTAACAATTAACACAGAATATAAAACAATGTCGTAAAAGGTTGGAGGCTAAAATCAATTGAAGTGGAAGACGAACCATAAAACCTTGATTAAAAGCATGCAAATGTGAAGGCTATAATTTGGATGTAATTGGAAAGCGGAGGTGAAAAGAAATGACAAAGACTTACTGGTTAGGAGGACGCTGATGATCAAGCTCATTATATGGATCAATTACGAGCCCATTAACACCATGGCGTAGAACTGCTATTCTTGCAAGCTCAAGAACCCAATTTATGCTTGGTAGGCAATCATTCTCACACCTGTTTCATAATATTTTCAGCTCATTGAAAGATACAAGGAACCCTCGTATACAGCACAAAACTACTATCTCACCAGTTTCATAAGAAAATGCATGTGTATAAGCTCATATCAGGCCTTCATTGCATTTTACTTATACATGTCAAAAGTAAGAGGGGAACCAAACAATTCACCATGAGCACATATGATGAATATAAGCATCCCAAAAAAATGAAGCTTCATTTCACAAGGCAACCGACATAAACTCACATGAGCCTATCTCATTAAAATTTTTGGTGTACGCCAGGACTTGATTAAATAATTTAACATACAAAATGACAAAACACTATATCAAACTTAATGACAATGTCAATCCACAGATCTAACATGTGTCCCAGTTATTTAACCAAGAAAGAACCATTATGCAGTTGAAATTCAATATAGACAACAACCACATTCCATAAGAACGCATATAAAATAAGCCATTGTTATTCAATCCATATATATCCGCACGAGTACTAAGCCAATAAGAACTTATGTATCCCTGGGCAAGATGGAGTCTGTTACAACCACAATTCTTGAACACACACACACACAAATAAATCTGAACTGAAGAATAAGTAAATGATATATTCAATTCAAAAGGAAATACACTGTAAACACGGTAATGACAAGAGGAAAACCACTTATCCCTACTTGCCCCCTAGCTCACGCTAGCCACCAAACACAAAATGCTATGAAAAATATGCATACCCCTCTAAACTCATTTCCCTCCCCTTGTATTCTTTTTCCATGCTGACCATCTCCCCCCCTCTCTCTCCTTTTTCTAGATCCTTCTACTATGTATTCACAATCTTGGTCCAGGCTGTCAGGCCTGTAACAGAGTCACCTTATTAAAGAAAATGATTCGCTGAGCCATTTCTTCCCTTGTTCCAACTCCTCGATGCTCATCCTTTCAACAGATTTTCCATACCTGTTCAGTAGCAACAAAGGATTCCGAACATAAGTGATCAAGAAACTAACAAATTATGGGAGAAAAGCATGATTAAGCACGTCAAATAAAAGGAAAGTTGGAAAATTGATAGCAACAGAGGGAGAGGGACAATGCTTTCCCAGTGTAATTTATGGAGATTGAGAATCTTCGAGATAATAATTTGGAACTGAGGTACAAACAACTCTAATCAAAAGAAAATTACTCAATTGATTCATAACAATCCAACCATACCAATATGTGCCACTCATTTACAGCGCACCATCTCAAACATACCTAACATCAAAGAAAGGCTTCTGGATATGTTTCTCCAAAAGTTTTCTAGCATGCTCACGAACCTGGAAAACCCCCCAAAAAAGTAAAGAATAGATCAATATAAAAAAGCTGTCAGTCTCGAAATTGAAAATAGGAAAAATAAACGAGAGAGACGTCACATCTGTCAAGTTTGTCAGCACATCAGATAACATTGTCAAGTACCAACAGGTCACATAGAACAGTTCACCTATTTAATCACTATAGGAACCTTCATACAAACAAATTTAAGCCGTACATTGTTACTATACAAAAGATAGCTTCATCTACTACTTTTGCTCTAACAGGTGTCTATCACATCTCCTTTTTCAGCATTTATCTAATAATTGACTCCCTTATAATTTTACTGTGACCAGCCAAATAATAAAAAAATGTGAAGTCTCAACAGATTACCTTATTTTCCATGGAGCATAATGCAAATTTCCAACCAACACTATGATTAAGATTGCATAATAGAGCATCAATCCACTCGCTCTTGCCTGAATTAGGAACTCCCGTGACAATTGTCAATTCTCCAGGCACAACCTGTTTCAGATAGATAGTTAAAATTTGAAGTACAAGAATGTAGAGATAAATCCAGACATCCATTTCAACTGAGTAACAAGCACAAGAAGAAAATGAGTTATTTATACCCCAAATGTATGAAAATCCAAGCTGCTCCACAGATGTAGTATACATTCCAAATCATCGTCATACTTACATTATATAATTCATTCAGAGCCCTCCATCCAGTTGAAACACCAAGCTCGAAACCAAGTGTTTGGTGATAATAGTCATCAATCTCATCAAAGTAATCTTTGAAATTGAACAAGCCTTTAATTGGATAAAGCTCCGCATTTTCAATGACTTCTCTCAAGGCATCAGGACCCATATACATAAGCACCTACATTTACAAACGTATATCACAGTCAAAGGCAACACCAGAAAGTGCAAAATAACAAAGGAGGTATCATCAAGTCCTTTTAAGTAGATAGATTATTTTTACACTGATGAATACAAAGCCAAAGTTTCTTGCAATAGGTCCATATAGGAAAAATTAACAAACAATTTCGTGTAAACATTTTAAAACGTGAAACTTTTCAAAATCTCCATTAGAACAGCAAAAAAATTATCCAGCAGATACTGAAATGATTCAGTGAGTTTGAAATTAGCGTCTAAAGCACAGAGAACAATGAATTCAGATTCAATTTGTAATTCATTAATTGAACAGAAGATTGAGTCCAAACTCCAGTTGTATATTTTAACAGAAGGTGAGCTGCATAAACCTGAACATGCTAACACAGTTCAGAAATCTAGAAAACTATAAAGCTCAATCCCATCACAAACTCCAAACACAAACATAATTTTCATTCAGATAAGCTAATAAAGGAATCAGTAATAGAACCCAAAAAGTAGTTCAGAAAATAAGCCCCCTGAAAATGTTGCCGATATAAGTTTTTTACAGCAACTAAAGGCAGAGTTGATAGACACAAAATCAGCAGACCTAAGGCAGAAAGCAAACATTTGCAACAATTGGTAGCATATTAAGAAGGTAAAAAGACATGAAGAAGGAATGACTTACTCTCTGCATTTTCTTTTCTTCTTTGTTTTCCTTGGGAAAAATCTAGTTATGAAGAAGGTAGCTTTTCCCTGACACGATTTCCTTTTTCGTGTGATGTTTAGAGCTTTGCCCACTAAATATGCTATAAGTAAATTTTGGTTTCTTTTTAAAAAGGTGCGTTCTTTTCGCTTCTGACTCATAGTTGTCAAAGGCGAGCGACTCTCGCCCCACCAGACGATGACCCTGCACCTTGGGTCATCCCAGGAGCAGCAATTCACTAAGGCGAGCCCTGTCCTTGGAAGTTCACTCGGGCACGCTTCCTTAGTTAATTTTTTTGATTATTTGTTTAAAACAAAAAACTCAAACCTTAGCAACCTAACGCTCCAACGCTGGAATCAGAAGAAACAAGCGTTGAACAGAAGAACGAGGTGATGACATCTACATCTAAAACAACCAGAAAAAGATCGATTCCACATCTTTTGGATGAAGAAGAAAAAATTGATGTTGATCAAGAAAATTATGAAAACCAAGAAGAATACAAGTCCGAAAGTTTTAGGGACTCTGATGATTCGATGGAAGAAGACGAACTTGATATGGATAATTAAAGAATTTTAATCATGTTACTAATTAATATGAATTTATTAATTGTTTTTTTAAAATGACATTGTTATTTAATTATTTCATATTTTAATATATTTATTCTAACATAAATATAATTTTTTAAAAATGTGTGTCTTGCTTCAGTAAGGCGCGGCCTCACCTTGCACCTCGGGCTCCATGGCCCCTATGCGCCTCAATGCGCCTTGCGCCCTTGAAAACTATGTTCTGACTGCTTTTTTTATCACCTTCTCTAACATTTATACTTTGTAGCCCCAAATAGTTCTTTGGATCGGGCATGCGATAATGCATGACACGCACATCTCTTAGACCACTTCATTACTACTTCCAGCTCAGGATTCTTAGTAGGATATTATCCAAATGTAATGAGTTATCTTATTAAAGAATGCACTCTTTATTCCAAAGTTTAAGGTTTAATTTACTTTTATAGAACAATGTCCACTTGTACGAAAAAAATATATATTTCATTTTTATTTTTTTCGTCAGAACACAATTCCATCTTTCCATCTCCTAATATAATCGTCGTTATTTCAACTAAACTTTTCTTCACTTGCAAAAATATTCTATTATATTATATTCTAACCCAGAATATACTATTCTAAAATATTGAAATAATTTTATCAAACAATTTCCAACATGATTTGGCACTTGTATTCATAATTCTCCCTAAACAAAACCACGCAAGCCCTAAAAGCTTATTCCAATCACATTATTTGCTACTATTATGCATGCGAACTTTGATTCCTTTCCGTACAACTGAACATGTTCTTTTGACAATAGCAACTGAAAAACAAAAGGCCCAACAGAAGCATGCATCAAGAGTGATAGGAGGTAAAATTTCAAGAATAACTATATTCACGATAAGGAAGGGTAGGTATGAAATACAATGCAGGAAGTCCAAACTTGGATACCAAACCTCATTTGCATCTTTAAAACTTTCAGTATCATTCTTCTTCGGCCATTTGACCCTCCAACACCTAATTAACCAGTAAAACAACCGGTTTCAAGAACTATGTTTTGCAGAGTATAATATTCGTGATTAATGGACAACACAGTTAAGACAAACTTTTCTCTTCCCAAGCGCCTAGCAAGTTCCTCAGCCAAGGCTTGACCAGGTGCGTCCGCATCAGTAGCAAGTATTATTCGAGATCCCTATAAATCATCAAAACAAAATTCTCAAAGTCGACCATCTACACCTGCAATCTGAGTATAAAATGATGGAAATGCAATTGAGGAACCTTTTCAGTATATTCTCTGCAGTTCCACAGATATTGATATTTTGTGTCCTAGCTTCAAAAAAAGTGTAACTGAGAGTTAGCCACATTAAGTACAACTTTCATCAGAATAACAAGTGATTTTATCACCCCATGATGAATCTCTGCCTTATCCTTCTAACCAAATTCTTGTTATGATGTAGCTCTAGCTGACATATAACATTTATTATTGGATAAGATCAGGCATTATGTCAATGGAAGACAGAATTAGAGTTCACTGCAACTTTCTAAGAGGTGAAGGTATAGAAAATGTTTTTGACTCTAGAAATTGAGTGAAAAAACATCCATAGATGTCAAACAACAAGCCATCACAAAACTTAAATATTTTGTCAGATTTTGCTTCATTGCTCTTGGAAAACAAATTTTGCCACAAGATGGTCACTTTAAAAAGTACAGCTGGATAAGTACCTCTTCTTCGGAAGGTAATGCCTTATCCGATACTTTTGGAGGAGCACCATCAGGAACACTCACACAATTTTTGAAGCCAGCTTCTTCCATTGCAAGCTTATCTATTTCGCCCTCAACCTTTAATAAAATATAAGAAGATAGTTGATCAATTATTTATTTATACATATACACACGCACGCACTCACACACACATATATAGGTAAATTAGAGTAAGTGACACAATGAAACTAAACAATCCAGCAGTCAGAAGGGATTACAATTATGATATCACTTGCTTCCTTTATATCATCCAATCCATAAAATATCTTTTCCGTATTGGCTTCCTGTACCACCAAAAACAGAGAAATACAGTTGAAAAGCAACAGATTTTGTCATGGCATACCAAAAAATGCGTCCAAGATTATAACTTAGAAACCCCTGGAAACACATCAATATTGATACTTGGAAAGTTTAATCCTTCAGGTATGAGGATAGCGAACTAAAATCAACCCATAAATCATTTTATTGAAAATACCTGCCAAAACTTTTTGGTGATATCCCGATACTTGCAGCTAACAAGCTCTCCATTTCTTCGATAAGTAAACGCAATGGCAATCTGTCAAATATAATCATCAGAAAGTCAAATGAAGTAAATCGAAAGCTACAACATTCACACAAGCTAATTGGGATAGTCTTCACAGGTTGTAAGAGTAAAAAAAAATTGGCGTTTTGGGCTATAGGTAGGAAGGTGAATTCTGTAGCGATACTGTAACATTTATCATATAAAGACAGTGTCATGATTATAAAAACAAACAGATAAAACTTGTAAGATGCTGAAACTTTTAATTTTGACTACCTGATCACCATTTCTTTTCTGCATGACAGCATTTCTCTGCAAAGTTTCTCTGGATATCATGCGCTCGGCAAAATATGCAACCAACTGGAATAGAGTTGAGTTAGAATTACAGAGTTCCATATCTTTGTTGACACAAGACCATAGTTCGATACTTCAAGAGAACCAATTAGATTCAAGAAGTGAACAAACAACTTATTTCACCTTAAAAAAGAAAAGATTAGTCCTCACATGTTCATCCTCATTTACTAGATACATGCTTGCCAGCCAGTAATGTGGTATTAAAAATTGAACTTGCACCAAAATGGATAAACAACTACAAATAGACTGCCATCATTACCACCTTATCCTCCCAACAGGAAACTAAAAATGGGTTCAGAAAGCTTCAAACTTGTATTATTTAAGTAAAGGGAAAATCAAAAGGTGAAAATGTTAAAAATGCTAACTATTTTCAAACCATCTACACAATTTATAGCTTATGTTTGGTGTTTGTTTAAAGGTAAAAAACAAAGACACAATATAGAACGTGTTTTGGTAAAGAAATGGTCAGACCATGCAGCTGTTCTTTGTTTTCTTTTTACCAAAAAAATGACGTTTGGATGGAGTAACTGTTACAAAAAAGTGCTCAATAAAACACTTTTCCAGAAACAAGAAAATGTGATTTCTATTTCAACTTCTCCTTAAAAATAAAATAAAATAAATCCTTTTTGCTATTTCTAAACATTAGAATTGCTTCTATCTTAAAAAACAGCTAAAAAAATCCAAATTAATAAGGTGTTTTCTTAAACCATGACTTGTATACCCAAATTGACTCACATTCAGGCTGATTCATCCATAGCCACGTTGGTGTGTCCAAATAAGAAAATAGTAATAAAACTAAGAAAAACAGACTCGAAACAAATCTGACCAATCTAATCAAATCCATATTCCAAACCAGTACAGGTAGTACCAGAATTATATTCCATTCCCCAACAAGTAGATCTTCCAAGGTCGTTGTCGATAAGAAAAGGTATTCTCGGCTAAAAGAAGAACCACCAGCCAAAAATATTGATGATTAGCTGGTTCAACAACTACCTCATTGCATAAAGGTTCCAACTGCAAACTCCCCTCTGTGATCGCTCTAATTGGTTGCTTTACTGTGACGACTCTATTCATCCTTGCAAAAGTTGATCTCACATCTGCAAAGGCCTGAAAACACAATAAAAACAAGAATAGATGAGAATAGAATAACAAAAATGTTTGACAAGCCTCATTTAACATCTTACACGAGTAGTGCCTCTCCAACCACATTTAGCCCGGAAGCAGGTCCACATTGCTGCACCTCTATCACACACAGGTATTAGTCACTAAACTGCTGTTGAAACAAAAACCATGTAGGAAAAAACATATAAAACAAAGGAGCATGGATACAATAAGAAAAATACCCATCCTTTGTGATATGAACGGACAAGCTCTTCTCACTTGAAACGCCACCTTTGCACTACAAAGTCAACATTTACAGGAACTCAATGTCGTGCATAAAAAATTGAAGAAAAAAGGATGCATAAAACAATAAATCCCACTTTAAGAAAGTTTGTCGTCTTCTAGTTTATCACATTTTTATAAGAAATACATTGATAAATCTTGCAACAGCAATTTTCAAGCCAAAGTCTTATTATTAGTCTAATCAATGCAGGAAGAAAATCTCTGAAAAATGATACATGCAGTTAGCTCTAACAGTGCAACTAACTAATGTTAGAATCGAATACATTCATGAATCCCTTCCTATTTTTACATAAATATTGTGAACAATCAGCATTTCTTTTTATTTGTTAGAGACGGAGGACACTCTAATCAGAATAAAAAGAGATTGTCATGTTCCAGCAGCCACCCAGGATTAAATATAATCACTTGCTCTATTACAGTCAGATGGTACCAGTAGGTTCTCAACTCTATTGAGAAATATGGTTCACAAACAACAAAGTCACAATCTGAAATGGAGTATATTTTACTTTTCAATGCACATTTCATACTTGAAGCAGGCAGCAATCGATACAATGTCTTGCACCCTAAATAACTATGACAGTTATCCACATTTTCCGTGAAAAACTGAATCGAAATGTTAAGTACCATCTCTGCATAATGGCAAAATGAATTAAAAATATCAAACTTCTAAGCATTAAAAAAAAACACATACACGTGGACAAATCAAACCATTGTATTGCCCAGGCATACAAGCATTGCCATCAATTCCAATCTCAAGCAACTTCTGCCTCAACGTTGTTAGCTGTCCCGGATCTGCTACGTCGAGAGTCTCCAAATTGACGCTAGAAACTAGAACCATTGCAAGATAAATACAATAAAACTTAGTACGTGTTTTTGTAATTAATATAGTTAAAAATGTTGTATTGATTCCTGTCATGTGAAAGACAGCCAAAACATTATCATGGCCAATACATCCAATTCCAATCAATAATCATGCATCCACAAGCTATCAACTCAGTGAATGAACTATTCAGGCATATGTAGAACAGTGTAACCATCGACGCCCACCAGATAAATAACATCAACGAAATTCTGTACTTCTCCGGGAACGCATAGCAACCATCTAGATATGAAATATGCAACTATGCAACCAGCAGTGCTAAATCTTGATGTAAATATATTTACAGTCTCCACTATTTTCACATTAGAGACCAAAAGACGGGATAACACCCCAATCCCAAATCACGAAACCAAAGAAAGAAAGAAACATCACGTAATCATAAAATTTCATGTACCTCAAGAGCTATAATTTCAAGAATGAGAAGAAAGTACCAAGGATAAATGTAAAAAACACTATCAAGAAACCAAGATGGAAAAAATAAATTATCACGAAAAGACAACAGTAAAAAAAAGAAAGAAAAGGAAATCAAAGGGAGATGGGAAAAAGAAACATTACTCGGTCTGGGAATCGGCAGCGCGGAATGAGGCGTATAACTATAACCAGAGGCTCTGTGATAAATAGGAGAAATGGGTTTAGGCGAAAAAGCAGAACACAGAAGTTCCCTACGGCTTTGAAAGAAGAGTGCTTGCGAGGAAGAGGAACGGGAAGACTGGGGAGGATTGACGGTGCACTTGAGCAGGTACAGGTGTTTGGAGCCCATGAAAATATTTGAGTTAAGGGTCAAGAATAGTTTACGCCGAGGCGAAAGAAGCATAATTCTTGTGGTTTTCAAAACTTGTCCTTGCTAACTACAGAGCAGAGAAAATAGAGAACAAGGATGGTTCGAACTTTCATGGGAGAAATAAGCAGCAGACAAGGAGGGCTTCAGTGTGTTGTAATACCCTCCTGCGGACGAGTCAAGGAATAATGTCTTCGGACTAATGTCTAGGGATTATTATTAATTGAAGTCGATGTCTCACAAAAAATAACTATTTTTTTTTAGAGCAGGTCTCTTGTCAGACGGTCTCACGAATCTTTATCTGTGAGACGGGTCAATCCTACCGATATTCAAAATAAAAAGTAATACTCTTAGCATAAAAAGTAATACGTTTTCATAGATGACCCAAATAAGATATCCGTCTCACAAAATACGACCGGTCAGACGGTCTCAAGAATCTTTATCTGTGGGACGGGTCAATCCTACCGATATTCAACATAAAAATTAATACTCTTAGCATAAAAAGTAATATGTTTTCATAGATGACCCAAATAAGATATCCGTCTCACAAAATACGACCCGTGAGACCGTCTCACACAAATTTTTGTCTTTTTTTTATAACTCCAAAAATATGATCACTCCAATGTATATTTTATTTAGTTTATCTTTCTATTATCTCTTTAGACTCTTTATTTTCTAACATTTCAATTTAAAAAATCCATAATTTGTATTATTTCTTTTTAAAAAATACTTCCTTCTCAATTTTTTTTGGCATTTATATGTATCACGACCGACTTAGTTATTATTATTATTTACCGTTTTCTATAAATGTTTTGCAATTTTCTTATTACAATAATTTCAAGTGAAAGAATAAATTTACGGTGTATTATGTTTAATTTTTAATTTCCAAAAGATATATAATTATTGTTTATGAAACATATTCATATTTTAACTATTTTTCTAGAAAATTGCCATGCATTTTGGGGTAAAAACATACACAAAGCATTCTGTATTTTGGTCGAAGCTCTCTTTATCTTTTAAAAGAATGTACAAAGTTATTATTTTTCATTACATTCAAATATTGAAATTAATTCCATGAACACTTAACACCAGTTTTTGTAAAAAATGCACTTTTAATCTAAAGCTTTTATATCCAAACTGAGTTTGAATAACAATGGCTTCATTCAATTCACAAAAAATTTGGCACCTTCTCGAAATTCATCAATCAAAATCCTGTGATTCATATGGTTTAGCTCTGCTAGTGGCATCTCAGAGTGCAGCTGCGCCCAAATTCTTGAGAACCTATGCATTGGGAATGGCATGATCAAATCAAGATTAAAGGTGTATGGAAAAATACTCATCCTAACTCATCTCCAGCCAACTTACTTGCCAGCACATGGAAACATAAGAACAGTTTGCATCAAAGGAGATGTCCTCCGGTAAAATGTGCTTTTTTTTTTACTGAATACAGATTCAATTTAATAGGGATGAAGCGATTCGAGTATTGTAAGCTCTCTCTTCCAAGGCGGCGAGAAAGCTCTTCAGCTAAAGCTTGGCCTTGTATATCACCATCAGTTGCCAGGATTATTTGAGACGCCTAAAAGGGTTTATAAAAATATATAAGATCAGTAGATCACATGAGGGCAACTATAGAAGATCCATGAGGCATCATAAATATTGATTTTTAGATGTCCAACCTTGTCCAGATAGTACTTGCAGTTCCATAGATATTGAAAGCTTACGTAGTGGTAAAGATGCACAATACATTGAAAATTTGTTCTTTAACTTCTACATCAACAATTGATTAATTAGTGCGTATAAGAATCAGATTATGGAGAACCGCCGACTGAACCTTATCCATTGATGGTAGTTCTTTGGTCGAAAGTCGAAACTGTTTGTGGCGCTCCTCCAGGAACACTTGCATAATTGTAATAACCAGCTTCTTCAACTGACAATTTATCAATCTCACCTTCAACCTGGATTCGAAAAAAATAAACGAGGAAGGGAATGGGCAGAGATGAATCTGTTAAATCACAGAGAAATGTTCTAGTGAATATGATGATAATCTCATCCGCTTCTGTAATCTCATCCAGCCCCTATAACATTTTTTCAGTCCGTCCTGAAATTTGAAAACGATAATTTACAAAAATCAGGTCATTTACAGATGTTTTATTTTGTTGGTCTGTTCAGAAACTAGGATTCATCAAAATTTAACTGAGAAGACAAAATAATAATTCGCGTTATGCTTTGAAAGTAACACGCTGAAGCGGACTTCCAAAGTTAATGTTTGATGTTTGCCAAGTACCTGCCAAAACTTTTCTCTATTGTTCTGTACTTCCAGCCAACAAGTAGCCCATTTTGTCTGTAAGTAAAGGCAATGATCTTCTGCATTGAGATATTACAAACTATATCATAAGCACGGATGCACCATGTACAAGAACTCCCAAATTCCATATACACATGACATGGCATTGGTTCCCAAAAAGACGAAGATAAAGAATCTAAAGAAAATTCTCTTCCCAATGCCAACTAGCCACTAGGGCTTCCCATGCTGTAGGTGAAAAAAGCCATGTGCTTATAAAATTAATCTTGTCTACTATTTCCATGGAAGATAGTTTCTCATTACCAAAGAGCTTTTCTGTCTTCTACAAGTCAGATTCAACATTTTCTTCATCTTAAATCGTGAAAAAGAAATTGACATCATCAGAAGCTGAACGTAACACATACAATTATCGTATTTTCCATAAAAATTATGCACACTCAGCAATTTGAACAGGAATAGTGAACTGGACCACATACAATTTGAAATAGAGGTATATAATGCGAGTATCCGTAACTTTTCACCAGAAACTTGCATCACTTTAATTCTCTGCAATGTTTCCTTGGATATCATTCTTCCAGCAAAGTAATCTACCAGCCGAAACATGGGATAAGTTGAAAAAAACTTTGAAGCGAAAACTCCATGAGACGTTGGTGAAGAACCAGAACTTAATCTCATCATTCACATCACTTATGAGTCTTCTATGACAATTTCCACCAGGCCTCCAAAAGAAACAAGATCAAGAAATTGAAGCTGCCTAGGAAGTGGCAGCAGAGTGACACAGCTGCACTATAACAGAATAATAGGAATCACTAGGATTGATTGACCTGCTCCTCAAATTCTAATCAGATTTGCAGTACTAGTTATTAGTCTTAAACTTTCTAAGTTTGATATTTGGGAGTTGTTGCAAGAAATTAACGACCACATATTGTCTTAGACTATCATTGGCATACTATACCCTTTCAATATATCTAGAGTCACGAGGCTGAAGAAAAAATAACAAATCAAATGTTCGTTCTTCAAAAACCTTGGACAAACTGAATCATGTCAATGATGCAGTTAGTTGAATAAAATTGAAAGTCCTTCATAAGATGTAAATGTTCTGGTCAGTTTGATAAATTTGTTACCTCTTCACCCAACACCTCTAGTCTTAGACCTTCCCTTGTCGATGGCGAATTAGAATTGATTTTTCCATGAAGATTGCCACAGGGATTAGACTTTTTAGTGTTTGCAACAACCTGCAATCAAAACCAAAATCAGCATCTCCCAAAATAAATATGGCTTCAAGACATTTAGAGAAAGGAGAGAGGCTGCAAACAAAACCATGTCATGCCACCTGTCCTGCCCTTCCACATTGTGTATCAAAACATCTCCACATTGCATAACTCCTAATATATTATATAAATGTATATACTTAATCAAACTCAAGAAATATGTAACCTCGAAAAATTTAGAAGGCAGTGTACCAATTTTGGCCAACATGAAAGGACAGACTTCTCTGCATAGATCGTCAACCTTGGCACTGAACCAAAGAAGGTAGAGATACATTGAGTGCCAATTTTAGACCTCAGAGGCATCTATAAGGCATACTGAATTTACAATTATAATGGTGGATAAAGTAAGACAGGAGAACATGGTGCAGTAAGACAGGAAAACATGATTACAAGACAGATGGCTATATATTCAATGAGATAATTATCAAGAATTTCAATGTGCATACCAGCATCTCGAGAAGAAAATTTGGGTCTTGAGGCAACACCAAGGGATGACAAGATCCAATGAAGACCATACAAAAAACTTCAGTAAACTCCCATGCCTCCCCGTAGTGTTAATCTAATATAATCTCTAGTCATTATCTGATTGAGAGACAGAATTGTAAATTCTCATACAAAAAACATTGTAATCTCGCTGCATTTTCTTGATAAGTATTTAGTTCCTATTACAATCTTTGGGTAGCTCAAAAGCTAGCTATTGAGAGGAGACCTAAGAGGTTATAAACCAACAAACATACTTTTCACAAGCGATCTACGCCCTTTCCAGAATCGACGTCCACGGCAGTGGTGACTTCACGGCATGTGGGTAGCGGCCCTCCCCGGGTGACTTCGCGGACCCCATACGTATGCGGGTAGCGGCCTCCCCTACCCATTGGAATGAGGTCATCCTCTGGGAACGAACGCTATGATAATGCACTGTTATCACCCTGTCCTCAAACCTAGCTATTGAGTGGACGGTGTCCAAGAAGTTATAAACCCACAGGCTTTTCACAAGCCATGTGGGACGAGCCATGTCACGATACAGTTCCAAGCAAGTTCATAGAACAAAATTAACCAAAACAGCTGGTAGAATATTAAAAACAACCACTTAGCACGCCAGAGCAAGACATACCTTGGGACAAACAAGGAGATCATAAAGTCCAGGTGTACAAGAATCAATTTTTACTCCATGGGAGACCATTTTCTGCCTCAGTTTAGTAAAGTCAGCCCTCTCTTCCTCCGCCTCATCCATGTCAGCTATAATATCAAAGGGCAAAAGACAGCAACATGACCAATTATTTATGATTTGCAGTTGACATAGACATGCCAAATAAAACAGTTTCTCGTCTAGAGTCGATATGAAATAATTAACCTGTTGTCTTGGAAGACCGAACATGAGACAAAAACTGGAACCCATAATTGTGAACTGAATTTAAGGAGACGGGTTTTGTAGAAAAGGCCGATATATTGAAAGATGGTAGATTTGGCGAAGTTTTGGGAGTCGGGTGACAAAAAGGTGGCGGTGGCGGTGGCGGTGATATGAGGAGAAGAGGCATTTAATCTGTTCCTGGAAGACGGCGGTGAATAGGCCATTATCATCTCTGTTAAAGAACACAAGGAATCATATTTGATTATTTTCCTCTGGATGAACGATATTTACTGCATTGGATTTGGGAATCCAAATGTTCCTGGTTGTGGATAATGCATGATATATCTATGTTCTTGGGAAAATACAATTATTTGCGACTTATTTGCTAAACAATTCAATAAACTAATTGACACCATTATTATTTTGTTTATTTGGACAATTACATCAAACAAATTTTATGTTTTTTTAATAGAATATATTGACATATACACGAACGCAATGCATGTGCAAGATTACTAGTAGCAATGAAAGTTAAAAGGTGACATGGATTATAAGCAACCGCCATCCTCATAAATAGGAGGAAGTTAACCCACGTCCCCATATTTCTCTCCTCCCTCTATCCCTTTCTTTCTTCTCTGTGTCTGTCTTCTCACAAGTCTAATGATATTCAAGACTGTCTTTTTCTTCCAAAAACAAACAGAATATTCTTCTTGAATCTTGGGTACTTCACAGTCAAAAATAAGATCTAAGGGACTTTTGGCGTGGTGGTTGGTTGATTTCCTCTATCAGTTATGGCTTTGAGCAACTACTCTTATTGGGATTCATTTCACCAGAACTTCAATGCAGAAAACACCATTTTGGCTCAAACAGAAACAAATGAGCAGCTGTCTTCGGAGCTCCAAGCTTTCTCCGATTATCTTGGTTTCGCGGACTACTCCTGCATTAACAGTACAGATCACCTCCTCAACCAGCACAACATGTTTTATTCATCTGAAAACTTGTACGATTATTTGCTCCTCCCTGGCCATTTCCAAGAACAAGTACTCCCGAAGCGCCAAAAGTTGGCAACCGATGAGTTTCAAGATTGTTCACAGGAAGTTCCGATTCGGCAATCAATGCCGGATCCTCCAATGGCTCCACCAGTTTTCAGGAGTTGTTTTACCTGTGATACTAGTGTGAAGAGGCATCAGCCAACAAGTGGCGGCAGCTTATCGGTGCAAAGCATCGCTGCCAGGCAGCGGAGGAGGAAGATCACAGACAAGACTCAGCAGCTGGGGAAGCTTATTCCTGGAGGGCAGAAGTTGAACACTGCTGAAATGTTTGGTGCTGCTCACAAATACATAAAGTTTTTGCAGGCCCAAGTCGGGATTCTTGAACTCGCGACGAAATCATATCATCAGGTAATTAATTAATCAATCATCGAGTGAACAAATTTTATAACATCCAAATTTGTGTAAACTTCTAATAACAAAGATTAACGTGATCAATATATATACACAGGAGAATGAGGAATTATCATTTCCAAAGGACGAAGAACATTATTTACACAGTCTTCTTGAATCTCCATTAATTCAAGAGAGGTTGTTCTCTGCAGATAAATGCTTGGTTCCCAAGACATTTGTCCAATCACTGAACAGAGATGATCTTGATCGATTTGCTTAATCCAACCAGTGTGGAACATTAGCTAGAAATAATCTTACAGCCTTACTTTTTAACTTGTGTTTTTTCCTTTTTTTTAGATTTCAAATATTTTCTTTATTCCCATGCAAGAGTTGTATTTGCTATTTAGTTTAAATTGTATTTGAGTTAGCTAATTGGATTCATTAGACTTGGGAAACGGCTATGTTGTCGAATAATTTTGCTTGATTAATTAATAAAATATTTCACTCTAATTATAATAACAATAATTTAAAGCTTAAATGATGATGTTAATGCATCAATTTATTGCTCTAATTTCACAATTAATGGTCTTTCAGTTTTTATTCTAATTTTTATTATGACATAATAATTGCCCACGTTACGTTTGTAGTCACCCTTTTAAACAGAAATAAATAAATAAGAGGAGAAAAGAATAACTCATTTTTCCCAAAAAATTATAAGTTCATATAAAATAAATAAATAAGAGGAGAAAAGAATAACTCATTTGATTCCAAAAATTATAAGTTCATATATATTTCTCCTTAATTAATATCGAAACAAGGAATATATATTAATATCATCAATACGGACATATATCTCATTTTCTTTGGAATTGATATGATCGATTCATCGGAAGTACATAAAGATATTGGCCTTTTCAAACACTTCAATGTGATTAAAAATTTTATTTGAGGCCAAAGAGGTGTCCGAGTTGCAGTAAATAATCGTTTGACTAATAATAAAAAAAATTTGATTATCCTTATCTACATTTTATCAAACGATTTTGTCACTTAATACTTGTCCAATATGATTTATTTGGCGTGATTTACATACTATTGCTTAGTCCGAGGTTGTCCACATATTGAATAAAAGCTGCAAATTTTTTTAAAAAATTTGATATATAAATAATCTTTTAAACATAGAATTTTAATTTAATTCTCATTCTTCTCAATTAATTTAATTTTTCAAGATTGTCCACAAAATCTTGAAATGGGAAGTTGGTTAATAGTTAGGAGTTGGTCAACAAATATAACTTTGCTCTCTCAATCCTAGCTCCTGCATGAACATGCAAATTTTTGAGACTCTCTTCTTGAAACTAATCAATTCCCAAGCTTGATCTCATGTCAAAACTCTTCTTTCTCCGCCGCCACCTCCTCCTTGTGGCAGCCATTATCACCATCAGTCTCGGTCTCATGTCGGTCACAGAAAGTACCCCTCCAGTACCCTCAAACCCACCATCCCAATCACCCTCTCATCCACCAGTAACACGACTTCCACCTCCAGTACTGCCACAAAACTCCTCCTCAATAAGGACGCCTCGGCCGCCGTCGCCCTCGCCTGCAGGGTCTACGCCGCCTGCTGATACTCAAGAAAATCAACTGAGCAAGATAATCGACGCCCTGATCGGGGCCGGCGACTTCGCGGGTTGGGCTAACTTGCTTTCTTCTACCGACCCTTCGTCTCTCCCACTCACAGCTACGCTCTTCATCCCAAGCAACGATGCCATATCCCAGTCCCAGCTCCCTTCCGCCACCTCTAACCCTTTTCTCATACCATATCACATAGTCCCGCAGCGCCTAACTTTCTCCGAACTCAGACAATTCAAAACTCACACGCACCTGCCAACTCTGCTGCCCTCCAAATACATTCTCATCACCAACAATTCTCCTTCAAATTTCACTGTTGATGACTCGCAAATCACGCATCCTGATATCTTTGTGAACCCCGCATTCTCCCTGCATGGCATCAAGAACGTTCTTGATTACTCTCTCTACGGCGACAATGGTCTTCTTTCACCACCCAAGGAAAACAATAAGAAGTCCCCAAGGCCTAAATCTTCGCATGTACCACCAAAGGGTTCAAACAAGAATTTCTCAGGGGAGGTTATTGTTGATCTTAGCTCCAGCGCAGCATGCTCGTGCACTGATTTTTTAGTTATCTTTTGTATCATTTGCACCGTTTTTGCATCCAAAAATCTATGAAGTTAATCACATATCATAGAAATGTAGCAGTAACAAAGCGTCATGGATTCTTGATTTGCTATTATTCTTTTAAGTCAAATTTTTGAATGTCATGTACGCATTTCTTTGGTTAATATAATATGATATATTTTCAAGAATTTAATATTTGAGATGTGATATGTCAGAAGTTCAATGACTTGAGGTAGTTTCATTTATTTACCACAACTATCGTTTTTTCTGTGATGCATGTTATCTTATTTAGTGCATATTCAGTAAGAAGAATTTACTTGCAGACTGTTCATTTCTATAAGATATTTGTAATTTCTATAAATGAAGCAGACTGTTCATTTCTATAAGATATTTGTAATTTCTATAAACGAAGCATCATACGTAATATGCATAGTACTAATAATTCAATCAAAAAAATCATCAAATAAAAATTTATGTATATTAATAAATCAATCGAAAAAATCATCAAATAAAAAAATATTAGAGCAGCAGCCATTTTAATCTTCCGCTCTGCCCGACACAGGCAACCAGGCTTATTAGCAGAAGAAAGATCGGCTCAATATTTAGAATACAATTTTGAAATTATTACAAGCTAGATTCGATAACAATGTTCTCTAATCTATACAAAAGTCAAAAGCTGTGTCGGTCATTCACTGAAGATACTTGGAGAAAAAAATCAATTCTAAAATTTGTATCAGCTAAACCAGGAACTTTCCTTATTTATACCAAGGTTGAAAAGAATGAGATTTGGCCACTTAACCCCAAAAAGAATGGTGAAATGTTGAAGATTTGCTGCTTCAATTATTTCTTTATCGTTTGGATCTCCTCTGTCAGTGTTTCAACAGCCACTCTCCATAGATGACTTCTTGATTCTTGACACAATATTCTGTGCATTACTTCCATCTCTTCAGAATCAGCTTTCCTCAATAATCTTCTGAATACAGGCCGTATTTCATCATCAGACAAAAAATTATGACTACCTAGAGTTGACCTGTCAGAAGATTCCTGCAAGGCCGAGTCAGTTGCATAGCTCGCTGCTATTTTTCCCACTTCACCGAACCTTGTTTCTGAGGAGTTCTCAGTTAGGAGCTTGTGACTCCAGTATTTGACGCAACAGTGATGCGGATCCAGAGCCTCAATTGCCTGAATATATTCTAATTAGCATTTTGCCATTTTCTTGAATAATCAAATTAACACCGTAACCATATTATTTCTTGGTCAGTTGGTTGAGATCTCAACGAAAGATCTAAAAAATTGAGAAGCCAGATTTACCTGGATGATGGATGAAGAAAGAAATCCAAACATTTGAAGACCGTCCACTTCACTAACAGGCTGCAACGGAGACAATCCTTGCTTCCATAGGCATGCCTGCACCATAATTTCTTGGTTAAGTCTCTGAAGCACCATTTCCCAGCACCCCTGTGCTGACATGTTCGTAAAGCTCTCGTGTGGATGCTCTTCCAGACTAACCTGACAATTGATATTTTCTATCATAATGGTTGTTGAAGCGAGAGTAACAAAAGGTAAGGTTCATTTAAGACTTGGAACCTAGGAAGATTACCTTGAATAGGGGGCCTAGGAATCCACCATCCAGGATTTCTGATGTATAGATACTCCTAATCATCGGATTTAAAATGTTAAAGAATTTCACCCGGCTTTTATATCCTGTACAGGTCATTCATGACTCACAGTAAGAACCATGTTAATAATTATGGAATACTGTACACATTCAATAAATTTTGTCCATTACAAGTGTATACTGGACACATACCTTTCGTGAATATGAAAGCCTTGTTGCACCACTGTTTTCCACAAACAACAGAACCAAAAGTTATAGGTTCAACGCATAAGTCAAGCCTCTCTTCAGAATCTTGCCCAACCTCAGAAATCTTGTTTGTTAAATGCTCCTCCAGATCGTTTTTCAATAAGCTATTGAACGGAACACTTGAAGATGGACCTGTATTTCTTGAACTTAGAGGCCCACCATCATCTGAAGCCACATTCGATTCAGATGAGTAACAATCACTCCCTCTATTTATTCTCTCCTCTTCCTTGGGGTGGTGAACTCCATGTTCATATTTGCCTCGATCCAGCTTGTCAAAATCATAGTTTTTATCAGTTAACAATGTCACCTGAAAGTATTTGGACGACCATATTTTGAGAGCATTCGTGCATTCCTCCAGTGCCTCGACCAATGTGCTCAGCTCATCAATGGTGTAACGGAGGATGAGAAATCTGTTGTCTGGTTCACAGCAACATATGAGATTTGCATGTTTAAGGCATGCAAATTTTTTCGAGGAACAATTGCAAGAAGCTGCAGTTAGATGCAAGTCATAAAAGCATACAAAGCATTCCCTCTGTGTGTTCAGATCAAGATACTTTTCCATCTTCTGAAAGCTGGTAACTTGTGGAAGACACTCGATTCTTTTCTTCTCTAAATGAACCCTCCTCTAAAATTCAAACAAAAGAGTAATAAATATCATAGATATTAAACAAGGAATCAGACATACATAAATTCAATTTTTGCCACTTTACCCTAATAGCCTCAGTAAGTTTCCCATCCTTTCCACACACACTTTTCCATCTCAAGTTGTCCGAGTTTTCTTGCTTGAGAATGGAGATCTCCCAGAGAGCCTGGATAGCTTTCTGGGCTGCAGCCACCATCAACTTATCATGTGACAATGACGTTTTGCGACACTGTTTACTATAGAGCTCAACTGCATTTAGTCCATGCTGTAGCCAATCCACAGGAGCCACGTTTACCGCCTCAGCACAGTTAAAGCCACAGTTGAATCCACAGTGATAAGCTCTTGGAAAGGTAAGAACAAATTCCCCAGATTTCTGGACCACTCGATACACGGGTACACCTTCTGACTTCAAAACTGAAGGAGACAACTGAGTGACCTGCCACAAGTGGTGCTAAAGTTTTACACGATGTAGCATAAAATTATGATGATGCCAAAAGAAAAGGACATGGAGGATTGTGTTTTACCAATTCATTAAGTAAATCAGGTTGTTCTTCAAAGAGATCTTTTAAGTGTTTCCTCATAGCATCCTCCAATGCTGAGGCTTGACTTCCAGGCACCCCATACCAAATTTTTGGATCCCCCCAGTGGAGATAGTTCAGAGAGTAGAGATGGTGGTCTTCAACATGCTTTTATCACATAAGAACCATCATATACATAAGAATCAGGCCGACATACAAAAGTAACAACACATAGATGGTAAGTTATTGCAGAGAAAATAATTTACCCAACAAAATGACGAGAAGCACATTCCAATATAAAGCCATGGTACAACTACCCCAGAGACGTGCTCTTCAAAATTCAGAACTGATCCCGGGAGAAGTGAGAAGTTATTCAAATTCCACCCAGAGCTCACGTATTGATCTATCTTAGAGTCTGTTAATGATGATGATTCTTTAGGGAATCCACTCCCCAATGTTCCACTTTCCAAATCAGCTCCATAGTATACCTATGGTTGTCACACAAACCATATATTACAAGGATCTGAAAAAAGGTAAAAAAACATGGTTAAATTTAGAGTTTTCTTACCTCAACTTCATCCGTAGGCTCCTCAATGATCCTCCAATACTCTCCTTCAATGTCAGCAACTGATGGAAACCCCTTCTTAACCTGTCCAGTCTCACTAGAGCATTCTTGAGTTATGTTGTGCAATCCAAAGTACGATTCTTTAAATTCCTCCGCAAATTTTTGAAAATCTTCAAGGGTAAAGTCTGGCCCCGATTGAAAACCAAACTTTTCTTCAGTATCACATGCAGCGAATGATTCAGAACTTTCAGGATGAGCACGTCTCCTCGGTCTAGTGTTAAAGAGCCTCCGCTTTTTTCTCTTTGGCTTTAGTTTTTTCTTCATGGGCTCTCTATTCTGAAGGAGATCTACTTGTTGAATTCTTGTAGAAAATGTTTTGTGCTGCCAGACTTTCTTATCTTTTAGGGGACAAGGAGGACTCCAAGATGTAGGAGGTACAATTTTGCAAATGCCATATGCCTCGGCTGTGGACCTTATGCTCGCTATATAACCAAGGGTATCTTGGAACTCCTAAAAATTGAAGAATATTTCAACTTCATATCAGGTACAACAATATAGAAACAATATGATCTCTATTTCAGAGTTTAAAGAAAAAATGAACCTCAGCAGTTGGATAGAATACTGGAGCTTCTTCGATTAAGGGTCTACATGCTTCAAAAGGAACCCATCTTGCAGATGCCTGCTTCAGTGACATGAATATAATGCTTTTCAGAAATTTGAAAAACTACGAAAAACTGCTCTTCTGATTAACATAAATAAATTTATCGAAAATAACTGAAACAATTATGGAGGAAATGGTCATTCTGCCACTCTTGCACCTGTCCATTCCGTGGACTGCCATGACTCTTTTTGCTGTCATCATTTTTCGGCATGTTTCTGGAATGCTGCCCCTGGAAGAAAACTATTATGAGTATTTAGCAATTCCAGATTCTAGAGAAACCGAGCAATGAAAATCAAAACCCGAATTACAATGGAAATATGAGTGGGGAAAACAACATGTAAAATATAAAATGATTCATCAGGGTAAATTCTGCATGATTCAGGTGATGGCTCAAACCTTCATTCTCATGATGATTCAGTCACTAGTTGAAGCCTATGTTAGCAGCAAAAAATCGTGCTGATGGATGGTTCAGGCAATGCAGTAAGAATGGAAAATATAGATTCTATACACGGAACCACTTGTGGTCAAATCTGAAACAATAAAAAAATTAATTGCATGTTTTAATCGAGATGGTTAACCGGGATCATGTGTGTAGGCATCGAAATTTTGTTTTAGCAAATCTCTGCCTTAGCGATACCTTTTCACTAATCAGCCACGATACTGATCTGTTAAGTCTAATTATCACCTACCTGCCCTCTATTTTCCACTGTCACGGAATAATGAAACAAATTTACCGTGAATAATCAATTTATCCCGAGATCTCAACCAGATTATAAGCTGAATATTCAATAACTTGAGCAGTTTACACCACAAAACACACAGAACAATCGAACACTAAAGACATGTGTTTCCTTTGTAATATACTATACAAAATCTAGAAAGACAATGGAAGATATCAGATTTGCACATATGGAAATCAACTGAGACCCAAATCTTTGAAAATCCTTATATGTACATACAATTCTTGAAAAAAAGGAAAACCAAATTGTAACTGTAAAACCAAACAATTTCTACTTTTTCTCCCATTCATTATGCCCTAAGAAGTATCAAGAAATCTTCCAGTAAAATATCATAAATCACATCAAGAGATCATAAAGACTAATTATCCAAGATCCTCCAGGCAAAAGGTAATTTCTATTCAATCCCAGAATGAACACGCAGATAAAAATACCTTTAACTCAAACAAACGGGTGAAAAATCAAATCTTGAAGGAGAGATTAAATATTTAACCACAACATAAAGGATGGGGGAAATTAAAAGCAATTTCACAAACAAAAAAATGGCATTCAAATACATTAATGATGGTGAATAAAAACAAAGGGATTCACAGGCATGTTCTTTTTAATGGGAATTTAATTACTGCGCGGACGTTGACAAGTATTCAAGAAGATGAAAACATGAATGCGAGGGTTACCTCAAAGCGACAGCTCAAGAATTCCACGTTGTAACCCAATTCTTTTTTCGTTGTTTTTCACTTGAAAAATATACAAAATAGATTTGTTAAATCTTATTATAATATTGCTATAGAAAAAAAGTTGTTGAAAGAAATCGAGGAAGTTGGATCCAAATGTATAGAGAGGAATGGGGATAGAGTCGTCGTGCGTGTGGGAAAATCAAGAAACCGAATGGGAATCAAATTGAAAGGGGAAGGATCCACGAATCCTTAATTTACTGCGTTTGTGTGCCTCTTGAATTGCTAACTAAAGTACAATTTGGGTACAAGATTCTCTAATGATTGGCATCGTGGTTCGTGCTTGGTGCAAGGGTGACCAAAATAGAGAACCAAACGAAAGGTTTAATTTGATTTTTAGTAGATTTTGGTTTGAATTGGTTTTCAAATTAATTTAATGGAAATTTTTGGTTTAGTTCTAAAGTATTGATTTAAAAAATTCAAACCAAACTGATTTAAATTATGTTTAAAAATAGTCAAAAAATTTATTTAAACAAAAATTAAAATTAATTATTCAAACGCAGAACCAGGTCAAATAGAAACCTAAGTTTGGTTTTTAATCTTTAATTATTTGGTTTGGTTAGTAATTTTGTTAAATGGGTGATATTGGTTTGATTCGAATTTTTATCATAGATCGGACCAACTCGTTTTGCTCGACTCTAATTGGTACAACCATTAATAGAGTAATAATATTAGGCAAATATCGTTGTACGTTACATGAGTAGTAATGTGAAAAATTATATAAAAATATTGTATGAATGTAGGATTTTACACCAATGTATTTTTAAAATCAAGTGCATTTAATTCATGTATTTTTAAGACTCAAACATATTTATCGCATTTGCATGGGGTTTTAAAAAAAATCAGGTTTCAAATGTAATTAATTTTATACAAGGCTTTTCTATTTTTTTATTTTTGTGAGAGTGCTGATGCAATTTTCCCATAATAAATATATAGCAGTGTTCATTGAAATGAGATGCATGCATATACATTTAAAAAATTGTGTTTGATGCAATTATTGTCTTTAACAGATAAAACAATCGAAACATGGTGTTTGAACTGTTGTACGATTTAAAGTATTTGAATTATACCGTTACTACCAGCAGGAACACTTATTGCACTTAACGATATCCCTCTCAATAATTATACTTCCTACAATGATGTAATCAATGAGAGTCAAACCCGTGACTTAGACTCTGATACTAATTATAAGACCGAGTGCATGTCGCTTTACCAAAAGTTGTAACTAGATCAAATCAGATAGTTATTCAATTTCAGAAATCCACAACTCAGCTTTTTGGCTCCTTCAGTACCACTATAACGAGATGGATACATAGTATGAAAATGGGCAACTAACTCATCCATCTTAAGTGTTTAGCAGCTTGGTCAACATTGGTATCATTAACATCATTATGAGGTATATCACGTCTCCGACCACGACCTGTAACAATAAGAATCTCATCATGTCCTTCCATTCCATTCTATAAAATATAACAATTAATAAATAGAATTGAAGCAAACAAGCACGTAAACACATAACCATTTACACAAAAAAACAACGAACATTTTAGTGTCAAGACTCAAGTAGAGCAACTGAAATATGATGCTTGATCTGCTGTACGGTTTAAAAAATTTGAGTTACATTGCTACCACCAGCTATAATTTTTAGTAAAACGGCAAGCACTCGATCTTAGAAATTGATCAAATCATTTTTGCATAAAAAACTAGATATTATATTAAAATTAAGAGTATGTATTTTGTGAGACGGGTCGACCGATCAAAATCTGCAATGAAAATAAATACTTTAGACATAAAAAGTAATATATTTTCATAAATCGGTCGGAGATCCGTCTCACAAAATTAACTCATAAAACAATCTCTAATAGGTAACTTCGACTTTCTCTCTCGCACGATAACCACATTTTCTTCTTCTTGGATTCCGACATTTATATATAACTTTAAATGTCGGTTATTTTTTTTTATAATAAGTAACTTCGGCTTCCTCTCTCACACGATAACAACATTTCTTTCTTCTTGGATTCCGACATTTTTGTATAACTTTAAATGTTGGTTATTTTTTTAATTAAAAAAATGATTTTTCTCTATATGTGTTCTTATTTGGTTGGATTTTCTGTTTTTCTTCATTGATTATGTTTTTTATAATCCCATTGAGTTTTTTTTTAAGAATTAATGTTTCGATTTTTTAATTAGGGATTTTTCATACTTTTGATTTTTATGTAAAAACTGAGCAATAAATTGAATAAAGATTTGTGGCAGCTGATGGTGATTAGAGTTCTCCTTCCTTTTTTGGATAGAATATAATTTTCAATTCTATAATATTGTAAGTTTTCTTTATTTGAGCAATAAATTAATCACATTATATTTCAAATGAATTTTAATTGTTTTACTTTACGGTTTAACATATGAGAAAATATGTTGTTTTATTTGAGCACAAATCGGGTGTTCACGAACGAAACACGTGCTTAAATAAACAAATTTAGTGTCTCTACCCACAGTTTTTATCATAACAGAGATGTGTAAATAAGAATTTTTAACTAGTAGATGAATAAATAGCTCAATATTTGTTTCCTCTACATCAAACGCAAGTTGTGCAACTTGCAGTAATAGTGCAACACAAAATCTTAATCGATTCGGAAAAAATGATGAATTTGAATTATTTAGTGTTAGGATTAGATTTTGATGATTTTAGAGATGTGTCAGGCGCATGTCATGTCGTCAATTAGTTTTAAACATTAAATTGATAGAAAGATCAACTTAGTCAAAATTTATAAATGTTTAGGACTAAACTGAAAATACCAAAATATTTGGGACCAATCCGAAAAAGAGATAAAAACAAATAACACTGAATTGGTTCTTTCCCCGATGGAGAGTCCAAGACTTATACCTTGCCTTATATATATAATTTCCAAAGGAACAAAACCTCCCAAATTTGACTTGTTCTATATATATATGTGTGAAAAAATTGATTTTAGTATGCTATATATAATTAAACCAGAAATCCTATAATAAATTCTTTTGAATTTCAAAAATATTCACCAAATTTTCTACCCGAAATATCACTTCTGCAAAATACACTAATTTTTATCAAACAGAAAATTACACACAAAAACTCAAAAATAAAAGGCCATAGGATAAAATTGCTCTAATATTATTAAACTTGGCATAAATATTTATCACTCCCTCAAAAAAAAAAAAAAATTGCACTAATTTTACCAAATTTTAAAATACATGAATTTATTGCATGCTGAAAGTCTCCAGTAATAAACGGACAATATTTCGAAGTTCGAACTTGGGATTTTCATTTATGATGGTGCTGTTTAGTATATGCGTTAAAATCACATGCAATCTTTCCGCAATTGGATGCATTGACTTGAAATTCGATACATTCCCCATTGCCACTTAAAAAAATCATATGAAATTTATTCGCTTATTTGTTATTATTATTAGTAGTATTTATTTATGAATATATTTCTAATATATTATTAGTAGTATTGATTTATGATTATATTTCTAATATATATATATATATATATATATATATACCATAATTGAAAATAAACAAAAAACATTGAAATAAAAGGGTCGAGGAATTAAAGATCGATGATCAAGGAACATTGGTAGAAGAAACAAGCTTCTTATTTTTGTTGCTGAGTCTGAAGATGGAAATAATGGTGATGATGATCATGAGCAGGAGTCCGACGAGAGATGCAATCATGGCTGCTCGTCCTCGGTCGCAGAAGCTTTCGACTTTATCACATATTTTGTTCCACCGTGCATGAGAATTCCCATCCCTACCCAACTGCCCCATGAAAACTGCCGCACTTTCGCCGCCAGAGACAAGAGCCACGTTCATCTGGCCATAAGCAATTTCATTTGAAATCAAGAAATGAGAAAACACTACCTGAGTAGTTGATGAAAACTTGTCAAGTATTAATTTCAAATGTTTTGCTATACTTGGCATCATGTACATGTCTATTACATATCTCAAACAATTAAGTATATTTTGTAATAAAAAAGTATAATCAGAAAGAGTTGGAACAAATTTTAGTAGAAAATTTGAATTCTATTACCAAGTCCAAGATTGTAATTGCCAGAGGTGCACGTCCTTTCAAAACAAATTTGTATCGGATAAAGTTGACCACCAACATCAATAAGTTGTGGAGACTAGCGTTTCCATTAACAATCACAAAGAACCTACAACATCGAAAATCAAACCCTTACACATTCCATTGTATCAAAAATTTTCAAGCAAAATAATGATGACGTCAGTTGAGAAAGTCACAATTATTTTGTATGATAAGTGGGACCAGAAACATACACAAATGCTGGAGTGTGTTGAAATGTGGCCTTGACAGTAGCTTTAATAGACGTGGTTCCAAACGTAGCCACGATCACATTCTTGGTTTCTTTGTTAAGCGCCATTACCAGAGTGGCTGCTAATGTTGCAAGAAATGCTAGCAATCTCAACAAGGGAACTACCCAATCCACCCTTGAGCTAGGGGTCGGATCTCCGTCGGAACCAACCTCAGGTCTTTCAACTCCTTCCGAAGCCATTATTAGCATTAGATAGATGATAATGTAGACGATGTATAAACGTATTTAAAGATCCAATTTATTTGACGTTTGATTTTTCTCCTCCTTTTTTTTTCGTTTGTTTGGCTAGCTAATGATTAGTACTTCCTGTTTGTTGTATTAGTTGTTGGGAAAAGCGTTGAAGTAGACGTATGTTTAGGTGAATCTTGATTGGAAAAAGAAACGACAATATGGATTCTTACATTGTGCAAGATTTGCAGCAACTGTATCGTTATTTAATTATATTTTCAGAGAGAGACTATGTTTCGGTGTTATAAGTATTACCCCTTGAAATAACCCACAAATCAAAAAACTTAAATAGTTTCATCATGTAAATAATTATTGATACACAAAAACATTTTCGGTAACACCCCGCCCATGGACTAATCCCTTGCATGGTATGGATTTAACGTTTTCAATTACAGCATGCCTGGCACCGTACTTTTCTTTTCTTTTTTCTTAAGAAATGAAAAAAAGCACTGATCACATAAATTAAACTAATCATCATTTTTTAATACCCCCCATTTGTGATGACTTTTTGTTGTTTTCTGAAAACCATACACCTCGATGCTAATTCACTCTACTAAGTTGCTGACTCAAATCAAATTCTTCAGTAACATAATTACAGAGCTGTAGATTCAAAAGTTCCATAAGTTCACCCAAATAGTAAAGAAATTTCAAATTTCTTGATTAACTTTACAAATAATTTTATAATCCCAGATATATCGTAGCCAATATATGCACAAGTTCTCTATAAAACTTGCTTGGTTCTCCCACTTCATTGCTATTTCTCTATGTTGTCACTCCAACAACAACATTGCTCACCTATGGCAATATAAAAAATTATATAAGCCCAAGTGTACATAAACAGCAACATGTACTGTAGACTGCGAAGTAAAAATGAAATATATGACAAGCAATATGAAGAACTCACCAACTTGCCACTTTCATCAATTGTCGTGGGATTCTGCACGACAACAGTTTGATTCTGAGTGGGGACTCTTGCCTGTAGCAAAAAGGGAAGTTAAAAAAAAATACTGCCTAATCAGGCATCGTATCAGTGCAACACATGTATGAAACGTGAATCACCAAGGAAGTAGATGGCTCTGATGCTGGTCGAGAATTCCCAACACTTTGATGCACCTGAAGGTATGACCTTGTGTCATCCATCTGGAAAATAGACAAATAAGGAACAATAATATCTAGATTAATTACAGAATTTGGGAGAACCTGGAGCTACGGTTAGTATTAGAGGCTAACCATTGGTTTGTTTAGTTTGTTTAAAAGATAAACGAGGGACCAGTTACCGCAGAAAATCCAATCATTTGTAAGCTGTGTTACATGTTCCCCACACAATTCAACTCACTCCGACTACCTAGAAGTATGAATCTTTCTTCAACTTTCAGTTTGCACACTCTTTGTCAATAAAAATAGAACAGGTATTCATTAACTACAGCATATTAGTTGGCCAATTTCTTGTGGATAGCTAAGCAATCCTGTAGAGAGGAGTGCAGGAAGGGGAAAGGCTCAAGTTTCAGTTGTCAGCTTTAGGGAGAGAGTAGAATTTAGATTTTAACTGCACAGTGTACATAGAAAACACAGTGGTGAAGGGTTACCAACATTGACATTTGTAATATAGTGGCAGATCGAACATTTAACTGATGGAGCTCCAGCTGGATACATCAGCATAATGCGGCAGTTTCCACAATTGACACGAGCTACGTGATTAGGCATTGGTGCCGCTGCTGCAAATCCATAATATAGAGATAATCAGTAAATGAGAAGAAAAACTAGGATAACAAATTCCACGGTCATATACATCAGCGAGGAACCAACATTCAAAAAGAAGGATTCTGTTGCAGCAAAGACAGCAAGAAAACTATCGATGGGGTTAATGATTAAATAATAAGAGGATTGGGTATCATTATGAAAATTACGATTCATTAAATTCGTACCAGGCACCAGGTTCACTGTATGACAGCAAGAGCATCTGACGCTGGTAGCCCCCTGTGCATGCATGAGCAAAGTCCGGCATCCTCCACATATTAATTGAGCCATATCCATACCTGCGCTAAAAAAGAGAGTCCATGTTGAATATCATCCAAATTCAGTTGCAATGCAATGTCCAACTCTTCCTCACCAGTACAATCAAGGAGAAGAATCTCAGGCATTACCAGTTGGTAGCACAGGAGTAACCATATTGCATATTGAGCAGCGAACATTTGTTGCTCCTCTGGGATAAAGTAGGACAGTCCTACACCCACCGCACACGACCTGGCTCTGCATATCTATCGAACTCAAAATTTTCAGGATAAAAATCAAATTTTTTTAGAATCGGCAATTTCTTTATTTTTCTTAACCACTTTCCGGAAAAGTAACCATCATAAATCATAGACTTGTAATTTCCAGGAATTTCAAATAATATATATCCAATCACCAACAGAAATAAATGATTTCTTAGAGAAATGATGCGGCCAGAGATAGGTTTTTTAACCTTTTGATGCAAATAACTTTTCCTAATAAAAACTGCAGAATGAAAAAGATCTTTCAAAGGAATTTCACACAACCCGCCAAAACAGAAGAAGATATTCATCTCAGGACATCACCGTCTTAAGATTGTTCAATAATCTTGCACAGAGCATAAAAAATTAACCTTTTCAGGAAACAAACTCTACAGGATTTAATAGTTATTCCCAACCTTAACCGAATTATTGTACCTTACAGGAGGAAATCACGACGAGCAAACAAAAATCTGATGATTATAGAAAGAGAAATCGTTGATTCCACTAAAATCAATGTATGGGGAAGGTCTGCAACAAAATCATTGATGAATAAATAAAAATCCCAATCAGATCCTCCGCGATTGGATTAAATAGCGTTGAATTTTCATCATTCTCCGTTGAAATTTTCACAAGCTCGTGGTTGACAACCTCAACGGAGAACAAGGCTTCATATTAAAATATCATTATCCTCGTATTTATAATGAATTTTCTAAAACTATAAGTTTGACTTTTGCACGCGGTTTGTGGAACTTGAACCACGACCACACAACATTTCCTAAAAATACAAATTGATATTTTTTAAATATTATTTTTAAAAAAATTAATTTGAAAATTCTGATATATCAAAAAATATAAATTAAAACAATATATTGACAAAAAATAACTTAACTTGCATAATCAAAACTTAAATTTGAATATTTTTATGATTAAAACACAAAATATGCAAACTTAAAAAACTATTTTTGTTATTTTCCCTTTTCTTTAAATACATACACCATAGATTATGTGAAAAAACTTCGAATGATTAATAATATATGAAATAATAACAGTATATATATACATAAAAAAAACAATGTTGTTATTATTAAATTTTATTTTTTGCTATTTGTACTCCATTTATGAATTAATTTTACATATTAAATGAAGTGTAAATAATATAAAATAAAGTGCAATATCATTATCAGTCAAAAATATATAATAAAAAAGTGAGATTTGAGATATTGCCTAGGATCTCACATATATGTGTTATATTTTATTTTGATGAAAGTATCAAGTTGTTATATATCCAAACTAGAGCTTAAACTCAACTTTGCTCGATTGGCAAATAATAAGTACTCAAAATCGAGTTGGAAAGGCTTGGTGGTCCGGCTGCTGTCTTCTTAACTCGTAAGTTTCAATATGAAAATTATAATAACAGAGGAATCAATAAAGATTATCAGATGTAATAAAAATGTATGCATCATATGATGTTTCAGAGTAAGCAATGGATTCTACAGTTTCATTTATTATATTCGTCGAAGAGACGCCAGCCTTTTCTCGAGGTCTTCAACATCAGCGGATGTAGCAGAACTGAAAAATTCACACAAAAAGCATTTACAGCAACCTATATAAGAGTTGCCTTCAAGCATCATATTAGTTTTGGGGTGGAGAAAAAGTCCAAGAAACGAAACAAACAAGGTTGGAATGCTGTGATTTCAATAATATGGAAGAATCCAGACACAAAAAGACGATGATTTTTAAATGAAAAATGGAATGTTGCTCCAAAAAATGACATACCTGGGAGCATTTTCAGCTTTCTTTGATGCGATACGCCCTTTTGGAGCTGAAGATAACTGTTACTCAAAGAAGGTGGGTAATCAGAGTCCAGGACTTCTCTTTTATTCTCGTTTCTTTCAGTACAGTTTGTGGCAAGAATGTATGAGAGAACTTGATGTGAGAAATAAACTGAAACAAACCTGTGATGCAATGTCGACACCAATCTCATCAAGCACCTGGTTCGTAAGTTCTTCAGTCTCTTCCTCGGCCTCATCTTTGTCTAACGTCTCATCAATCGCATCTGACATCATTTCAATCTGAAAGGAAAATCAGTTTGGTAAAATATGTTATCTTATTGAAGAAAAGGTCTAGCAAGAGATTAACCACAGCAAAGAGGGAAATTGGCAAACATAGATCAACAAACTTTTTACCAGAGTCTAAATTTTTTATTTCAATATGATATTTTTTCAGAAAATGCTCATAAAGAAACAAAGTAACATATAGCAAAAGCCTGGGGAATACATAAAATTGAAAGTTTACCGTCAGGTCCATCTGCGCTGCCTCTTTCTGGAATTCTTTGATCATTTTAGTTTGTTTTACAGGTTCCATTTGCTAAAAGAAAAGGAAAAAACAAATTAATTAATTGAATATATGAAAATCTCATTTATATTACTTAAAACAGAAGCAAAAAATCAGTAGAAATGCCTACCTTGTTCATGGCAGTCATGGCTTTGGTTGCACCCTTCATACCAGTTGATATTGAAGTACTGGCATACAACGCCTACACATGTGGTAAAAATGTTAAGAACACATGAGAAGCACAACTATACATTAAGAAAAAGAGGGTCTCCAAATGATGTAATGTTATCATTTCCAAGATTGATATTTACCCAAGGTCATAATGCTCACCTGAGTATGAGTTGCCACACCTCTTATCTGGGCACGACTCCCTTGCAAGTTTGTTATTTGCTGCCGGAGCCGAACTAATTGACGAGCTAAGATTTTTGTGGCAGCCTGGTTTGTCAAGAAAATAGTTAGTGTTCATTATCTACTATTCAAAGCCATAGCGCAGTAAAAACTGGCATCCATTTAAGTTGAAATACGGCAACTGATTCTCACGCACATTCCCAGATTAACTTGCGAAATCATATGCATTTTGTGGTGTCCTTAAAGTGTACACAAAGAAAAGCTACTGAGACGAAATCTAATCGACCACAGCCTAGTATGTCAAGAAAAATGCAAGTTACTACAATTTAGCGTTCAAGATCTACTACTCAAAGCCGAAGTGCAGTGAAAAGGGGCATCAATTTAAGTTGAAATATGGCATCTGATTCTCACGCACATTTCTTGCATTTTCTCTGATTATCTCATGAAATTATATGCATTTTGCGGTGTCCTTAGAGTGAAACCAGAGAAAAGCTACAGAGACGAAATCTAATCGACCATAGGGGCGGAGCTACACGTTTTTATTTGGGGGGGAAAAATAAAATTTTCAAAAGATTTAATTATAAAAAATATAAAAATAGTTTCTAATATTTAGTCAAAATAATAGTAATAACAATGTTGAGGAATTGGAACATTCAAATCCAATGTCACATCAAGAAAATAAGATTTTATCATCGAAATCAATGCATAAGCTCCCAATTTTACATCAAAACACCATAATTTATGTGAACAAAATAGTAAAAAATATCATAAATCTCACTGTAAATTCCACATAACAAAAACTACATCAAAATATCTTAAATATAGCTTTAAAATTTATAAAATAAAAATAAACAAATGATAAATATTACTTACTGTATCACTGTTCTTTAAATCTACATAAGTTCTACAAACGTTACGAAAAAAGTGCGAAGATATTAGAAGAAATTGAAATCACATTATAATAAATTTTTTATTTAGGATCAGGAAGAAAATAATGAAAAATTAGGTCAAGAAACATGATTAAATAAAAATCTTGGAAGGAGAATATTTTTTATTGTTTATTATTATATTATATATCTATATTATAAATCGAAAAAAATGAATGCCGCCCCACCCACCAATTCCCATAAAGAAATAAAAGATTTTGAGGGGTGGAAGGATCAGCACTCCCAACCCCTCCCTGCCTCCTCCAGGTTCTGCCACTGATCGATCATGAAGCTACTATTATAGTATCAAAGAAGGTAACCCTTTGAAGAGTCCATTATAGAAATAGAAACTTGAAAGAACCATTAATAAATTCGTTAAAACTCACCTCATTTCCTGTTTTAGCCGTTTTCTTGATCTCTGCCACCAATTTCTTCTCCTAAAATAGTAGTTAACAACAAGATTTCTCGTAAGTAATATGACACACAAAAATAAATAAAGTTGACATTCAAAAGGGTCAGAAAGATATATCACTACGGGATAAAAACATACCTCCATTTGTAAAGATGCAATCTCACGTTCGATCCCTGTGATTCCACAGAAAATATCAACAGAGAAACTTATGCAGATAAAAGTAAAAGGAAAATGTAGATGCAGCATGTTAAGGAGTTGTGGTTCTTAATCCCATGTTGATAACTCGAAGGAATAGATTTATAACTGTCGGTGACAGCCGACTGAATCTTCCGCGCAACTTGAGAGACGAACTAAAACAAGAGAGGACAATATCATGCAAATATTATTTTGAACAACTCAATAGCCTTATGATACACGTTCACTAAGTGCTTCTCTTCCAAGTCATTATGCATTCTTCCTTTTTAAAAACATCTATAACTTCGGAATTGCCTGGGAATAGACTTAAAAGTCCTTGACACAGGTAGTTTAGATGCAAATCACATCGTTGTAATTTTATAAAGGCTTGATATAAATCTAACAATATCATCTTAAGTATACGACAACTATATTTGAATGATGTTATTAGATGATCAGTTAGTTTCTTGAAATTTTTTTCACTTCCAAACTATGCAAGATATATGAGTTTTCATTCGAAGAATCAAAATCATGGGTGCCAACAAACTCGTAGTGAAGAAACGCAAACTAAAAGTACCTCTCGTGGCAATCGTCATTTCCCTTTTGCTGGTTCTCAGCGCATCTGTAAAAGCATCAGTGTCGTCCGTCAAATTCTTCTGGCCAATTCTACACTCCCCAACACCAGAAACGACAAAAGAAAAAGGACTCTAAAAGAAAAACTTTCTTCTGAACAACAACAGTAATTTAAAAGGATTATTGTTAGGAAAAAAACTAGATAAAGTCATGACCACTCCAGTAGTCAAAAAGAAACAGTAGATCAGTCAAAATTGGTGAAAAATTTAACGACATAATTTATGTAGCACAATGAAGCAGGAAAAATCATACGAAAGTACTCGAAAATTTACCAATACCCATACTTAGAATTTTTTTTTAAAAAAAAAACATACAAGGGTTACCTTTAGGCGAAGTTTTCTTCTTGAAAATGCTGAGATTCATTCTCGTTGTATACTAAAACAGATGACTGGAAAAGGGTTTGGTGCCACCGAAACCCTAGAATAGGAAAGCACGCGTATTTGTAAGATCTGATAGAGAAATCTTCAGGGGTTTAATTGATTTTACTGATTTTGAGAGCAATTTTCTTTATTTCTCACTGTCAGCACATGGGAGGAGATGGTATTATATATGGCTAATCCAACGGTTAGGATTTAGTAGCCGTTGTAACTTTGTTGACTATCTATGGGCCACCGTAGTATCCCATTACCCATAGCTAAAAAGCCTTAACATCTATTCTTAAAAATCCAGCCCAGCCCATCCACGTAGAGTAGGGTCGTCTCAAAGGCCCAATAGCCCAGATCAGCGCTTGAACCAGTTGAAATATGATATATGCATCCTCCTAATCGTCGGTTTCAAGTGCGAACAAACCATATAAATTGAATCTTCACAGTTTTTATGGCTTGATTGATCTCTGGGTTAATTTTTTTAACTTGCATCTAAGTTTGTGAACGAAACATGAATAGTGTTTCAAAACGCAAGATTAAATGGGGATTATAGGAGATTAAACATAAATCAATAGTAAAACACAATGGTTTGATAGAAAACAAGAAACAAAAAATCAAATGAGTCTAATTGTTGCAGAGATTTACAGGATTTTTTTTAAATAACACGACTTTTATGGAATCGATAAATTTCTACTGAATTTTGCATGATGGTTTCTAAAGATTTTCACATAATCTTGATGATTTATTTTGCATGATTTTATTGACATTTATAAACTTTTTCATATAAATTTATGGATTTTGTAATTTTTGTTGTATTTTTTAAAAATTTTTTGAACTAGTACAGTTGAACATGAATAATTTTTATCTAAAATATTTTTTACTTATAGATTTAATTTGCAAAAGATAATAAATAAGTCGGTACTAAATTTATTGTAATTATACCTCAATTATTAAAATCAATTCAATATATTTATTTATTTATTTAATAATTTTAAAATATAAAAATTATTTTTATCCTTATTTCAGTAGATTCAATATATTTAATTTGCATTCCTGCCCCTTTGCTCATGCCAACCTTAAAAACTAAGCTATGATTATTTGTATCATCTAATTGTTTTTTGATTCATGCCAACCTTAAAAACTAAGAAATGTGGAGCCAAAAATAGACTCAACGAATTGAGCCAAATATTTGTATCATCTAATTGTTCTTTGATTCGTGCCAACCTTAAAAACTAAGACGGTCATACAAAAACAATTATAATAACCTCGAGTGTCATAATATAGTGTAGTTAGTGTAAATGTTAAACAAATAATATTATAATTACACATTATGTGTACTCATACGTTACTGATATTTTGTAAGATATTATATTCGAGCACATTTATATAAAGAATATTATTTTTAGAGTATGTCTCTTGTGAGACGGTCTCACGAATATTTATATGTGAGACGGGTCAACCCTACCGATATTCACAATAAAAAATAATATTCTTAGTATAAAAAGTAATAATTTTTATGGATGACCCAAATAAGAGATTCGTCTCACAAAATACGATCTGTGAGACCGTCTCATACAAGTTTTTGCTTTATTTTTATTCTCATTTGTTGGTAACTTTTTTATTTGTTTGAAAGGTTTAATTTCACGTATTTTTTGGTTTTTGTTTGTTTGTTTTTATATAGAAGTGATGAATCTATTTGGGTCGAGGTTATAATTTTGGAAACTTTTAGTAAAATCGAAAAGAACCAAATGTGAATTTATCCAACCCTAGTTCATTGTGATGTAGTAAAAGTCAACCAACCGGTGGTCCAATATATCGATCCAACACAACATCTTCAACCCGGTTCTCACATACAGACCCACACACGCCATGCTCATTTGAGATCCAGCCAGTGTTTACTTCTCCAAGAACCGCCGTGTTTCGCCATTCTTTTCGATCTGTGGCCGCTAGAAGATCAAGATCGCATGTAAAATTTTCAAGACAATTCGATTCTTGGGTGAGTTTTTTCGAATAAATCCACTGTTTGTGTTATTCGGGGTAGTGCATAGATTTGTATATCAAATCTATTGACGGGAATGGATTTGCCGTCTTCTCGGTCTTCGGGAAGTTCGGAATCCCCGATTGCAAACCCTGGGAAACCCTTCAATCTCACCGTTTCATCATTGTCGAAATCAATCGCTGATTCCAGTAGCCAAAACTTCTCCTCCATTCTCAATAATCCTAATCCTTCTTCATCTGTCGTTGGTTGGTGGTCTTCATCCACGTCTGTACCCGCCCCCGAATTCGCCCCTCTGCCAACCGCACCAAAGCCCGGATCCGAACTTAGCAGATCCAATTTCACCCCTTACCTATCGTCTGTATATGAATCTCATTCTCGATTTGTCGACATTCTTAAGCAGCATGACAGGGATGACCTAGGACTCGACGGTAATTTAACCCCCAGTGCTGCGGGTGAGGCTTTGGTGGCATGCCTGAGGGAAGTCCCGGCGCTGTATTTCAAAGAAGATTTTGAATTGGAGGATGGCGCAACGTTTAAGACAGCTTGCCCGTTCAGAACAACATCGGAAAATGTTGCATTGCAGGAGAGGCTGTCGCAATATTTGGATGTGGTGGAGCTACATTTGGTGAGGGAGATTTCATTGCGTTCGAGCTCATTTTTTGAGGCACAGGGGCAGTTGGAAGATTTGAATGCGAAGATCATAGAAGGATGTAGGAGGGTTAGGGAGCTTAAGGAGACAATCAGACTGCTGGATTCCGATTTAGTGGGTTCAGCCAGGAGGGTCCAGGAGCTCAGTATGAAGCGTGGAGATTCGATTGCGTTGCAGAATAAGCTTAGGCTGGTGATGTCAGTCAATCAGGCTCTCTCCACCCTACAGTTAGTGAGTTCTCCTTCCATGGAGTATATACTTACAGATGATATTACTGTTGGCACATTGATGAAACCCATTTGCATGGCAACATAATTATGGATGACAATGATAATAACTTCCAGATCCACATGTTATTTTAATGCCAATTACCACCCCACGCCAAATATATTTTGTCTCTGGATTGCGTTATTTGAAGATTAGAATTTTCCTCAAATATTTTTGTAGGTTTACCTTCCTGAAATGGGTTCTATTGCACATTCCTCCAACTAAGTAGAATTCATAGCTCTGTCAGTGGCAGACGATACAAATTTTATATAAATACAATCAGTGGATATTGCGAGCTCCCAAATCGATTCATCCTATTGTACATGATTTCCATTTTATATATTGTCTGCTACTCTATGAATTTTAGTTTCAAGGTTTTTGCTCCGCTGATTTTTTAAGTTTCAGATGACTTATCTAAGGTATTATTGTTTGAAATATTTGATAGCTGACCTTAATTTTGAAATATTTGATAGGTCGCCTTAATTTGGGAACTTTGAATCTGGTTTTAATAATGATTTCAGCCCATTTTTTGGCATTTATATAATTTACTTTGATATAGTTGCAGCAAGATTGTGAATATCTTTTGGAAGTTGATTATGCTGCTCAATTCATCTTCACAATTTTGAAGTAATGGAAGCTATTGAAAGCTCATGTTAGCACTAGATCTGCTGCAGTATAGCGTGTGCTGCTCTGCATGCGCCTTGCAATATAGTTTATCTGAGGAGATACAGGATTCTATGTTTAGCTTTTTCTTGTAGCATAATGATTTCAGTAAATGAGATCATGGAGTATTCTCATTTATAACTAGGAGGGTGACAAATCGTATCGACTTACAATTTTTGTTACCTATTGTTTTTGCAGCTTGTCACATCTGCAGATTGTGTTGGAGCTTTAGATATTATCGATGATCTACAGCATCTATTAGTAAGTCCAAATTGTGAGAAAGTTTTTCTTATTCCTCCATACGATGAACCTTGCAAATTTTTGAATTTTTTAATAGGATGGAGACGAGCTGATTGGTCTCCACTGCTTCCGCCATCTTCATGATCATGTAGCAGCTTCAATTGATACTATTAACAGGTTCGCCTATTCATGCTTAGATGACGAGAATTTTGAGGTTCTTAATATTTCTTCACGTCTCCTACATTGTAGACTGTGAAAATGCCTGCAAGGCATGATCAATATTTAGGACGGACGATTTGGTCTGTGATGTTTGATCAACGGCCTTAAACCAGTGGATCATTTTACTCTAACCTGTTATTGAAAAATATTTTCCTTGTAATCTATGTTTGCAATGGTAAATGTTTTGGCCCTCCTGATGAGTTGATTATTGCACGAGGGGCAGTGACTTTTGTGCTTGTCGTCTTGAGGTTTATTGACCAAGACTTGTTTTGTTTTCTGGCTGCCAAACACAACTGTATATTCCGTGGAATAAGTTCCAATAAATGTATTTTTATAACGGACTTGTGATGTATAGTAAGTTGATGTTTGACTCATCAGATTCATTCTTGTAGCATTCTTTCAGCAGAGTTTGTCCGTGCATCGTTGCGTGGTTCTGACAATGATCTATCAGTCACTACATCTACCTTAGCCTTTGATGGAACAGACGATGAAGTAAGATCAGTGTTGTGTATATTGATATGTTGACTCACACACATATCATTTGTGGTCAATTGCCATCTTCTGTTTTTTCACTTGAAGGTTGTTTGGTCAATCGGATCGTGTTCTTGGAGGTTTACCTAGGGGACATAAGACAAAGTGCAGATTTGCAGTAGTTTGATTGACAATTTCTATGTTGCTTTTGTCTATTAATATTCTAATCAATATTTTGATTCCATGGCATTTCTTGTAAAGCAAGTCTATGGTAATTCCATCATTATAGTTTGAGCATTTAAATGAGTACTGATTCTGTGTTAGTGGAATCTTTGTAAAGTAGAGGTGGAATAAGGCTTCGAAAGGCATGGGCCATTTGCTCTCCCTTAAGTTTCCTTCTTCCCTATTTATTTACTCTTAGCCTGCATTGTTTTTTAAATGGTTTCAGCAGATACACATGTGTACGCTTTTATTTGTCCTGAGTTTCCATATTAAAAATGATATATAACTCGTCTTTGTTTTAAAATTGCTTAGGTTGTGTATAACTTTTTTAGTAAATTTCTAATTGACTTGACTCCATAAAGACTTGCCTTGTTTAGGGTTTGATTATGATCGAAACTTTGCGTTGGCCATATATTTCAACTCGTTAACTAGTTTTGAAATTGTCCTTAAAATCTATATGTCTCATGTTTTATTTGACTTGCTAATCTACGTGAGCTGAGGTATGCATATTTTTAGGTCTTTTTGCTATCCACATTGTTGGACTCGATTTGACCAATCTTTTCTACCCATGACTTTGTTGCCTACCTTCTGATTACTGTATACTAATGTTGTTTTTCGTTGATTTCTCAGTTAGATTGTGCTTTGGATCAAACAAATAATTAGTTGCTTGCTAGATTTTTTTTACATAATCTGATATTCTGATTGCAAATCTTTACGGAGGACTGTACTAATTTTCAGGTTAAACTGATGGAGGAACGGGCCTCACATTTTCAAGACCAGCTTCTCCCTCTCATCATTGGATTGCTTAGGACGGTGAGGGCCAGGCATCATATTTATTTTGCATCCTTATTATCTGTTACTAAAATCTGTCTTAAATGATGGCTTCTTGTGTGTTTTCCTACTTCCTGCATTATTTTTCTTATTTTCAGTGGTATGTGGAGTGGTTACTGATTTTACTTGTGTATTTTCATGTTCGATAGAACAGCATAGCGGCATGTCATTGTGAACTGCAATAACACATACACTTACTAAACCTCAAATGCAAAAGAAAAACATTATGGGAAAATGCTTGTGTCGTTTTCTTTGCATGGTAACTGGTTATCTCGAACTTTCACATCAGGAAAGTCTTTCCATTTCATCCAGTTGCAAATTGGTTGTATTACCAACCCACTAACTGGTTGCATCATATACATTACCTGCTTAGATCTTAAATTGATTCATCTACGAGAGTGAAACTTCTTTTATTATCTTCCTTATATGTGCTTCAGGACAATTTATTCCTGCTTTCTAGTAAGTTGTAAGATAACCCGTTGAACTGTAACAAATAAATCATTACCTTACTGTCACATTTTATCGGCAATTCTTGTGGTTGGTGGTAGGTTCATAAGGAAATATATATTTTCATTTGTTTGTTGCACGGTGAATGATGTTTATTGTGTGCTAAACATTTTTAGATGGTTACTTTCACTGCTTGTGCTCCGTATTTTACTCATTTAAACAAAAAGAGGGTAGTCTTATTGGTGTGCCCTAATTGTTTATTCACTACTCTCCTTGTGGAAGTCATAAATTGTTTCCTGGCATTTAAATTTTTCAGGGAAAATTACCGGCAGTGTTGAGAATCTATTGTGATACACTTGCTTCTGATATAAAGACCTCTGTCAAAATAATGGTTGAGAATAGGCCATTGGAGTCAGATACCATATCTGGAGAGGGGATGGTGGATGCAGATGGTGAGTTCACATGCACTATAATGATATTCTGTTCCTTTCAAAAACTGCATTTGTTTTACGATAATTTTGTGCGCTTGATATGGCTAGTCCACTTTTTTTCTCCTTTTTGATTGACAAATAAAAATCGATAATGGACATCTGTGATACGCTTTCCTTCAAAGTCCCTTAGTTTGAGATCCTTTTCTTTGTCTTCATTCCTTCATGCTGATTCAGGTGTAGGTTCGTCGCTTGGAAGTAAGTTGAAGAGCCTATCACCTGAGAGCTTTCTCAAACTTTTGGAGGAAATTTTTAAGACAGTGCAGGTAATGTATGCTTGCCAATTTTTCATTACTTTTTTCTAGATTATATTTCTGTGTCTACCAAAGCATATAAATTTTTTGCGAGGACATATCAAGTATTTGCCTTTTCTTTACTCGAACAAGATTAGTTTCTCTTGAAGGGTCACACTAATCAGCACTTCATGGAAACTAAATCCTGGGGAAGGTTTGGAAATCTTTTTGATCTGGAAGGAAGTCTATTTGGAGGGCAATATTATCTGTAAAGAATCCTTGATTTAAATATGACTTGTAAAATAAGTTCTTGTATTTTTGGAGGTGTTCTAGGCCCAGTGTTTAATACATTTTTTAGTTTCTGTGTAATTTTTCATTTGGATCATTAATAAGCCCTGCAACTTTTTCCCCAAGCTTTTCATGAGGATATACATGATTTTGCATTTTGACATATGTGTTCAGGAATAGATAGTGTGTGTCTATATCCCAAATATTTATTGGTTAACGTATTTTACAATCTTACCTTACATTCCTTTGATTTAGTGAATGCAGACACGCTTAATGCGAGCTTCTGAAGTCAAAAGAGCAATTGAATGGATCATGGGAAATCTTGATGGCCACTATGCTGCTGCTTCAGTTGCTGCTGCAATTGCACATGGTGCAGCAGTTCCAGAAGCAGCTCCGGACTCTGATGGCCATGTCAGTTCCTTTGTACCTCATTATTCCCAGAATTCCGCAAGGGTTTCATCAATCCAAGGAAGGGGATATGATGCTACAAGTCCAAATCTCTCAAGAGATTTTCGGTGAAAACTCTTTCTTTTGTCTTGATTTTTAGCATCGGTTTTTCCTGTATTTGGGGTGATTCAGAAAGTGATACCTTATCCCCGCATTGGTTGAAATGAAAGTTCAAAATAGTTTATAATGGTTTACAATGGACTCATATGACAACTTGTGTTAATCATTTTCATAAAGTAATGATTAATACAAAGTAGTTGTTGTAGGAGTCTATTGTGCGTTAATGTGCGGGCCTTAGGTCTAGGACGTGACAGAATGATATCAAAGATTGTCATTAGCATCTCTAGAATTGTCAGCCCATCGGATTTATTGATTTTTCTTTGTAGTTGGAGTTAGACATGCCACATATTCTTGGATGCAAAATATCTTATTGCTGTAGAAATGGTAAAATAAGATGACATTTTTTGTCAGAGTTGCGATACCATCCCAGATTCAAGAAATGGACTAATGAGATGGATATGAAACCTTCCTTTCCCATAAAGGACTGTTTATACGAAGTTTATTCTCACACATATAATCAGCAGTTTAATTTATATTATTGTCTTTAAAATAACAATTTTGTGTCGTAAAGCTTGAGCTAAATGTGATCATAATTCTGGAAACATTTCACCGCATGCCCTGTGAAGATATTTAAGAATTTTTTTGGCTGGACAGAGCTGATATTTTAAGGGAGAATGCAGAAGCTCTATTTGCAGCTTGTGATGCTGCTCATGGTAGATGGGCAAAGATTGTGGGGATCCGTTCTCAAATTCACCCAAAGCTTAGATTGCAGGACTTCCTTGGTGTTTATAACATCAGCCAGGAATTTATAAGTTCAACAGAGAAGGTATGTATTTCCTTTTGTTTCGATGCTGCCTATGTTAGAATTTTGTATCATTGCGATTATGATACCATATTATGCTAACATAAACAGATTGGTGGAAGGTTGGGATATAGCATACGTGGAACGCTACAATCACAAGCTAAATCCTTTATTGATTTTCAGCATGAATCTCGAGTTAGTTCCCTTCCGACCAGTATTGTTGTCTTTACCTTAATCCTGCTCAAGTAACGTGACTTTTCTGTTGGTAACGTAGATGGCTAAGATGAGGGCTTTACTTGACCAAGAAAATTGGGCTGAGATAGATGTGCCGGATGAATTTCAGACCATTGTCACATTGTTCTCTTGTGCTGAACCCGAACCTTCTGGAAATAATGGTGTAACTCCTGGTGATCTCACTTCAAGCTCTAGTGACTTGGTATCAAGCCATGATGATGCCTCCACAATGGATGCTGGACCATCAAATTCATCTCCACATATTGAGGAGCCTAATTCTAATGGGACATATCTGGATCATATGCCAAATACCGAATCATCACGATTGAGTGGGGCCAGCAATTCTGATGTTAGTACTTCCGCTCATGGTAACAGTACCAGCATTAAGGAACGTGGAAAATCTTGCCTTCGAATGCTTTATTTTAAAGGTGTTGGATATCACATGGTGAACTGGTGAGCTATCATGATCACATGAGCTGTTGTGTAGCTTATCTTCCTTGGTTAAACATTATTTTAAATGAAAGGCTTGGCTAAAATACACTTCGCCATTGCACACCCACCCCTAACAAAGAATACCTTAATCTTCCTGATGTTACTGCCAGATGTCGTTGAAATTCTACAAACTTTGATGAACTTCAACTTTTACTGGAGTTGTGGCTAATGTGAATGGTTAATTTGAATGGTGGCTCATCGTCTTGGGTGCCTTTGTTTCTTCCATTTTACCGAAGTTTTACGTGTATCATGCCTTGCTAATATTTCAGTTCTAGCTTATGATTCCTGGTGGGGTATTGGTCATGCCTACATTTTCATGTTGTCCATGTCTCTCAACTCTGACCGAATAGTCAAATCATATTCCACGAACATATCATATATGATTTTTTAATTTGATTGTTACTTTTTTTTGGTACTTATATTGATTGGATTTAATTAGATCTTTTTTTCCTTGGCTGCTTCAGTGGATTATATTTAGTGAAGATGATGTCAGAGTACATAGATATGAACGATTGTTTGCCGACTCTATCTGCGGAAATAGTTCATCGGGTTGCTGAGATCTTGAAATTTTTCAATTCAAGGACAGCTCATCTTGTGCTTGGAGCGAATGCCTTACAGGTACCAGTCAGGAGTATTATTTTAAGCTGGATGTAGTCTTTTTTTTAAAAAAAACTTTTAGAGTATTTGATATTTGGTCTTTATACATCACAATTGAGTGTTTCATGCTGTATGTGGTTGATTATATATTTCTTTTTATGTTGAGTGTGTTTCTTGGAGAGGTTTCGAAATATATGTCAAATATTATTTTCGCTTTAATCAACATGAGGGGTTTTTATTTGGTGTTTTAAGTACTTGACTCTGATCCATATTTAGTTGATGAGTAGATAATATACTTTGATCTGATTTTTATTCAACTTTTATTTTGTTTTGTTCCAGGTTTCTGGTTTGAAATCTATTACCGCTAGACACTTGGCTATGGCTAGTCAGGTTATCAGCTTCACATACGCCATCATCCCTGGTAGGTGGTTATTATGTGCTGTTAGGTAATAATATTATGCTATGACATCATGCTTTTTTTTTTTAAGTAAACACCATCATCATTTGATTATTGTTTTTAATTGTAAGCATAATGATTTATATGCCATCAAAAAATCTCATTGGCACCCTCATCATTTCTTAGCCAAATTGTGAGAGAGAGTCCATTTGTGCTTGCAATTTTTCTCTTGTCTTCCTTTTCCCTTATAATCAAATAACATTTTCTGTAGAAAAAAATTGAAAATTTATGCTAACGACTGATGTTTTTCATTGCTTGTCAAGAAATTAGGAGGATTCTCTTGCTCAAAGTGCCCGACACCTACAAGGGGCTATTGCAGTTAGAGATTGGCCGTGTAGCAACTGTAAGAAAGCTGTAATTGTATTTTTTCTTTAATACAGTGTTTTTCTACCACTTCACTAAAATGCCTACTCATAAAGCAGTATGCATTATCTTTGTACGATGTCGGTACCACAAAAATCACCATGACACGGATGTCATATCTGTGAATCCCCATGCATTCCCTTAAGTTCTGATTGGATCGATGGATTTGAAATTCTTTAACTTATTTGGATGAACAAAATTCAATTGAACATCAAATCCACTATGTATCATATTGATTTCAACAGTGATTGATTCTAAAAGAAAAAAACAATAATAATTGTAGTAGATTTAAAATTAACCCAAGATGAGTGGCATTTGAAATACATTCTTCAAATTGTTTTTGAGATCAAACCCCATCCACCAAATCAAATTCTGCGATCCAACCGCAACTTTAGATACTTGACATACTAAAGAATTTTGTGTTGGGAGTTTATGTCATTGCTTGTTAGTACAGAGTCGTATCATTGAAAAACACAATCATACCTTTGTCACTATTGGATTCAACTACCATGTGAGAAATCAGTTGCAGAAGGTTAAGGCTTGAGCATAAAGAGTGATTGTAGTCTCTGATGTAAGATTCAGAAAATCATGGGATATCATCTGTTTCATACGTGAGTGATCTGATGGCATTGGATCAGGGTTAGAATGTTAAAAAACTTGAGTTTCTATGTGCTATTGTTAAGTCTACTAGTTTTTCTCTTCCAAGAGGGTTCGCTGGTATCTTTTGATTGTCAAAACAGTTATCTGATGTGATTGCTTTGTCTATGGTGACAAGAGAACCATTTTTGGGAAGAGTAATTATATCAATGTGATTATGGTGAAAATTATCAATATATTTATGCACTCATAGATATTGTTTCCTCAATCCATGTTATGAAACTTAAGATTTGAACCTCTGCAAACTTTTCCTAGGGAAACTCCAGTATTCGTAAGTCACCAGACAGTTTGTCTATCTTCTCTGTTTCTGAGCGTGCTTCATGATAGTTATGTTTATTTCTTTACTTTAGGATTACAAAAATCATCGTGATGAGATTCACTCTAAACTGGTTCAAATAATGAGAGAGAGGTTGCTTCTTCATCTGAGGAGCATGCCACAAATTGTTGAAGGTTGGAATAGATCTGTGGATATTGAGTTACAACCTAGTCAGTTTGCGCGGTCTCTTACTAAGGTACGAAGCAGAGCTCCAACTTTTATATATATTATTGTTGAAAAAGTCTCATCTGCTATATTGACCATGTGAGTCAAGTTCATGGGATTCTACAATAGTTTCATCGGGCTATATTACAATTGAACCTTTAGGAGTTTGTTTTTAGCTTATGAGTTCAACTTCATTTGAGCTTGGTTTGGTGGTATACTTACAATTTCTCATGTGGAAACTTCTATGACCTGCTTAGTACTGAAGCTTTTAGCATTACCAATTTTTGCATGAGTAGTTCCACAAACTAGTTTCATGACAGTTCCATTTTTAGTATTTATCTGTTCTCAATGAAGAATTGTTGAGAGCTGAATCATCTAGATGCATAATAAAATTCATCAAATATGGATCTTGCTCATTAGGATCAGTCCAACCAGATGTGTCATCATAATGAAGATTTCATAATATTTACGGCCCCCTTTCTTATCTTGCAATAGCCACTGCTTATGACTTTGATCAGATCAAAAAAAATTTAAAGTGGGATGAGAAAAAGACCACTAGAAAGCTTGGACTAAGTATGCTTCAGCCTGGTTGATTTACCTTTTTTCTTAGTGCGAGAAGGCTAATAAGGATTTTCCATGTTTTAGTTTAATTTGAAGGCGCAAATAAATAAATAAATATGCACTTATTTTCCCTTGGGGTGTTTGTGTTTGCTGTTCTGCATATTCGAATCATCAACTGAATATGTTACATTTGTCACAGGAGGTCGGCCAGCTATTACGTACATTATGTAAACATCTGCTTGAAGAGGATGTTCAAGCAATTTTTGGGTAAATGTCGATCACCAATAGTGCAATTGGATTTTCATTGTTGCTTATTTTCTTTACTTTGGTTTTTTATTGTGTATTCTATGATCCACGAGCATGCTTAGCTTGCATATGCAGCTTTAACTCCAGATCGTCTTTAAACTGTAGGGTATGAGAGCTGAGGGTTTGCATACACTGCTATAAAATTTTAGATTGATTTGCAACACACATAGATCTATATCTGACATTAATAACCAAACTTTTCGCACCACCATGACATGATCTTATCTGGAAGCTTCTCCTCAATATGATAACCAACTAAAATAATGAAAGTGTCTGTTCCAAGGCTGTTTGTATTGTTGGAGAAAATTATACGCTTGTTGACATTTGGAATCTGTCTCTGTTATATTAATGCTCCTGTTGCATTATATAACAGGCAAGTGGTGGTAATCTTGCACTCCCAGATATTCGAAGTATTTTCTCACCTAGAGATAAGCACTCCACAGGCGAAAAGCAGGTATTGGTATCATTTTTATACTTCATATGAGATGTTTCTGAGTTTATATTGATACTAATAATTTGCATTATCCTGTGGCAGACTTCATTATGATGTCCAGCATATACTTGGATGTATCAGATCTTTACCTTCTGATAATTTGAGTAAATCGGATCCCCCAAACTGGGGCCTTCTTGACGAATTCCTGGCACAACACTTTGGATCTGAGTCTGGCGAATAGACTTTTTGGCGAGGAAGTTAATTGTTATAGTTGCTTAAGGATTTAATGCTATTATTGGTTTTCCATCTAGAAGATTCTTAGCCAGAGTTGCCCTTCAAAAGAGGTAAGAGTTTTCGTTCACATATCTGGCTTGGTAAAATTTCTGGGGGGACAGTTACCGATTCCCATTTGCTTATTTAGTAAATCTCCATTTCTTGCCATTTGGAGAGTTTGCCGCGACGACTTGTGTGAAATTGAATCCATACTGTTACTAGACATTAGAGATTCATTTCTCTTTCTTCTTCTTCTTCAACCAAACTACTGCACTGTTGTCGCATCCCAACTACTGCCAAGTTGTATGTATGCTGCTTTCAGTTGCCTTCACCCAATAGTTTTTCTTCTTCGTCATATTCAACACCTTTCTTTCACTTGCTGTACTGTGTTTACATCTCTATGTACAGATTTTAGATCCTTGAAACACAAATATCTCTATTTTACCGTTTGCCATTGGTGTCCTTGGAATTTTGAAGGCACGGTAAATTTATTATCAATATGTAGGTGGCGATTTTTTCCAAATTCCTTGATGATTGAATAATTTTATCTTGTAAAAACATACTTAACTTTTTTACACGACTATCATGTGCTAATTTATTAAAGCTTATACTGTTCTACTTTTCTTGATGCTCTGTTTAGTGTCCATTTTTGAAATTTTCAGGGGTACCATACTCTGCTTATGGTTCCGGACGCAGAGTTTGCATGAATTGGATGCCTGTTTGTGGAGGAATGAGTGAATGTATTCTTTTGTAATAGGTTCTGTATTATTTTTATTTCATTTTTGTTATTCAAAGGAAAAAAAAAAGCTGCTTGACCTAGTTTTCCCTCAAGTTTTCTTCTCTTATATTTCATTTACTGCAACATTTTGTAGACTTTGTAAGCCTGTAAATTAGCAACATGTAGTGAGTGAGGCAGGATACTGGAATTTGAAACTGAAGTTTTCATGGATTTGAAATTTTATTGTGATTCTTTGAACAGAATGTGCAACAAGCTTCATTTGCAACTGCAAACGGACGTTATTTTCCGTTGTCCTCATTATTACAGAAGGCTTGTTTTAAATCTTTTATTTTAGCGGAAGCTCGAATAAGAAATCTTGCACTAATAGCAATTTAAGAGTAAATATTTCAACTGTGACAAATCCATCGCAATAATTCTCTACTTTCAAAGCCGTGTTTTTTAGTTCCGATACCAAACCAGTAACCAACCTGAATCTTTCCATCATTTTGACTTTTCTGGGCAATCCCAAAATAGTTAACTTGTCAATGATCCACTTGTGATTCAAGGCAAAATCTTGATTCGAAACCTCTGATGAGATAATCAGGTTATTCCCCACAATTCCACTGTACCAAGCTCCAATTTCTCCCCTTTCCTCCCATTTCTAAATCTTCTCTACTATCCAAGAAAACTTGTCCGCTATTGATCCCTCCCCTCCACTGCTGTCGATCACAACCAGAGTAACTGGAACGGTGTGCTTCTTGCAGCCACAGTTGTCATTGCTTCGCCTTGCATAGGAATTATATTTCCTTCATGAGCATGCACGTTGATATAGTCAGCGGATGCATCGCCTTCTTTGAGACACACACACAAAGCGAATGAATAGTCCAAGAGGTCAAACCAGTTTCTTGCTGGAAAATATTCATCAACAGAAACTGCTCCAGGTTGTAGTACTTACTGGTGACACCAACACTCCCTTACCCAGTAAAAATTGCGAGCTGATATTACAAGTGTGGACATCCTGTGCCGAGCTAATCTTATAACTGGTAACCGTATCCGATCAATTGATCGTCTTTCTGTTGAGAAGATATCACCGGATTCGATCTCCAAGCACACGTCAAAATCAGCAGCAGAAATCCGAAGCCATGATCTGCGCTAGCAATACTACTGGTTCTCATCCTCGTCTTCATCATAGGATAGTGATAATTAATCAAGAGGAGACACTCACAGGTGCCCATTTAACAGCCATAATTTTTTTCCCTATATATGAAGAAGGATATTGAATAGTAATAAATCACTAGAAATATGTAAAAAAAAATTAAGGGATAGTGTTGCGATTTTGAAAAGAGCTTTATCAACGCAAATTAGTTAGTCTAAATGTTTGATTCTAAAAAAAAATAAAGAAGAAAGTAGTTTTTTTAAAAAAAATTTAAAACGAAAGATATCAATTTTTTAAATTAAAATGGTATGAGAAAATAAAATATAAATATAAATGTGGAACATTAAGGTTATGGCAAAAACTTGTGTGAGAGTGTCTCACGGGTCGTATTTTGTGAGACATATATCTTATTTTTTTATGCTAAGAGTATTTTTTTTTATTGTGAATATCGGTAAGATTGACCCGTCTTAGAGATAAAGATTCGTGAGACCGTCTCACAAGATAGCTACTCTCAAGTTATATAGGTAAATTATATTTTTGGAATGATAAAAAAATAATTATATTGTAGGGCTTCGTCGATACGTTTTGTGATACAATTACAATAATTGATATACGAGACGTTTTTAAAACTTTTGTAGCACTTTTTTTTTTCAAGTAACACGAATTTTTAAGACTAAATTACTTAACAATTATATGAGAGAAAAGAAAAGGAAAAAAAACGTAGACAAGAAAGGCTCAAGTCTTTCAACAAACACCCAAGTTACCTACATTTCAAGAACATTTACAAAGCAAACAATGAATAAATCAGACAAGTTAGTGAATATTACAATGTAGTTATCAATCAAGAGTGCTGGATCATCCACCAGTTGTGTTTAATGAAATTTTGACAATAACTGAGATAGGGATTTTCACCACATGACCCTTACTACCAAAGAATCTGATTCTTCCATAACTCACAATCGAGCTGTTTATAGTCGCGTTAAGCACTACAGTTAAAACCTGTTTCTCCCCACTTAAAATGACAAAATATGAGGGTATAACCTTTACTGAAACTCCAAAAGGAGCGGTCCAACCAACTTTGTATGTCTCGTTCCTGTCAATGTTGGTTACAGTTCGTTGCAAAACAGCAGACTGGTTCAGCTTTGATATCGTGACGGAAGGCAAGTTTAGATTAGTGGGGGTAGTTGTAGACACCCCACAGCTTTCGCCTGTGTAGTTTAGGATTAAAGGAGATGATCCGTTTATCCCACAGAGGAATGACATGTAGTCATCATAACCTGCAAAATGTAGCTGGTAAAATTTATATTTTACATCTGAATTTGATAACAAAACTTATGGAGGAAATTCCATCGGTAAAAAAAGCAATTCATTAGAGATAAAGATGGTACAAAAACTTCCACATCTTCGAATAACGGACTCTAACAGTGAGATCAATCATAGAATCGAATATATGTTGTTATACCAAAAAACAAAGTCGATGGTAATGATACAACTCAAATATGTAAACTATACATCAACCCAAATGATACATTTCCAAAACTATACCATATAAAGAGTCATACAAGATTGTTTGGACAATTGACGTTCTCCAACACAAGTAATATTTTCTTTCTTTGCATTAAATTACATGTTCCTCACGATAATATGTAGGGACCATGTAAACATATCCCCCTAGTTTTGGGCTAAGCCATATTCAGGATATAAACGGAGTGACTTACTTGTGTCAAAAATAAGACCTGGATTCAACGCAGCAGTAGGATTTACAAATCCACTCCCCATATCAAAAGGAGTGGCAGGAGATAGATTCAAATCTGGATTAGCATAAGCCCCTTGCGCCATTATAGGACCCCCATTTCTGTCGTGAAGAGAAGCTGTTGTTGAAAGGGCGGATCCAATGGCTGCGGGACTGAAAAAGGGAAACTGTTGCTTGATTATTGCTGCAAGTCCAGCAACATGAGGAGCTGCCATGCTTGTTCCAGACATCATAGCAAAGCTTTCACCTAAAACATTTTATCGTCAATTCCTGTTTAATTGTTGTTTGACAGATATAAAGTTATTTTTCGAAACAGAAAAAATACCTTGAAATTCAACAGAATCTGTGCCACCTGAACTCCAAGCAGCCCATATAGAATTTCCAGGTGCAACAATGTTTGGTTTCAGAATGTCAGCGTTCTCGAGGAAATTGTCCTCTGGATCTGGCCCTCTAGCAGAATAGTACATAATCTTTGGAGCAGAGTGGCTAAAATTAGCTTTTATTCCACCAGAGATCCGAGCCACGCCCCCAAATTTAACAATTTTGTTCGTAGTTTCATCTCTTTTCAAAGAAGAGTTATAGTAGTGAAGAAAGGCCTGCCACATAAATATTACTTCGAGTCACCATTTCAGGCCATTTTATTAATGAATATAAAAGAGTATGTATACAATTCAATTTGATGGGTATCATAATAGCATGGAATGCATGGAAAGATAAATACTCACTTTGGAGTCATCTAGAGATGGAATTACAATTCCAGGAATTGGAATTGGAATTGGATTGAGCTGGAAGCCAATCACGTAGGGATCCATGTAGAACACAACACCAGCTGCACTGAGGTTTTTTGCGGTTTCTAAAGCTTGTTTGACGGTGGCAAGCCCAAGTACAAAGCGAATCGAGTAGCTACATATCAAGAGATTCCCCTGAACAGAGTCGAGGTTAAAATTGCTGGCAGCTTGACATTCACCAGCATACATATCCTTCGCAGCCGTCGAGTCTTTCAGTGCATGGATAGCAGAAACCATGGTATACATAACATTTGTATCGGTTCCAGCTGGACAAACCAATTCAAGTGTCATAATATCATGTCAGTGGTGGATCCAAATAATGGATTAAAGGTAGTAAAATTTTAAAATAAACTATAAAATTTCGAGATTTCGGGGAGGCGAAATTTAATTTTGTGCTATGTGTTATAAAAAAACATATTTCTTCTAAAATTGTAAGCATAAGAGAGTCTATCAAGAACTGAAGAATTCTGACTTACGAGCCAGTCCAACTCCAGGAATTGTGATATTGTTGCCCAGGACTATAGAGTTACTGTAAACCCTATCATGGGCTGCAGCGCCAACAGTGAAGATCCATGGACTAAAGGAAGATATGCTCTTGGGTGAGGGTCCAGTATTCCCTGCTGCTTGTACTACAAAGATACCAGCCTTGATAGCAGACAATAAAGCCATATCTATAGGATTAAAGAAAGTGGCAATGCCAGGGGGCCGCCTGTTTGGAGTTATTGACAAGCTTATTATATCCACTCCATCTTGTGCAGCCTACAAACATGAGACATCATGATGAACTATCAACTTGTAAGCGAGTGGTTATGTACCTGAAGTTACATAGAGGTGAATGGAATAAAATGTCAAAGGGGAAGATAAAACGAAACAACAAACAAGAAACTCAGGCTTTGTGTTCCAGAATGCCGGTGATTATTATTTTCATTAAATTTATTTAAACTGGGATATTCGCATCTTACTCGATATGTGCCAGAAAAAAGAAACTAGAAACAAGAAAGTTGGCTTCGTATTCCAGTATGACAGCTATTATTACTTTTCACTAAACATAAATTCAATACGGAATACTCACATCACACTCAATATGTGCCTCGAGAATATTCTTTACTAAAATCACTTGGGAGGGGTACCTGATCTATGGCAGCAACTACATCTGCAGCAAAGCCTCCAAACCTTTTGTACAATGCCTTATAGACAGCAATACTACAAAATTAATAAATAAAGCAGACTGTAAAGGACTGGGAAATTAAGTGTAAGCAGGTTGGGACAAGAAATTTATGATAGTTTGTTATAGCTGTTGCTCCATAAATGAGAAACTTGAGAACAGAACATGACGGTAAATCAATTAGTATGTTTAATCTATATATAACTCAAAAAGAATATTGATAATTCTCATGATGCAAAACAGGTAAAAAGTTGATTTAGAATCCTTACTGGGAACGAGGAGCAATGCCACTGGCATTTCCAAAGTGATGCCCAGATACCACAACAGGAATCCCATGATTTCCTGATGCAATAGCAGCCGTGTGCCTGTAAGAAATTTCCTTATTATGTGCTAAAATATTTCCTTAAATCATAATGCCAGTTTTTTATTAAGTCAGTAACACTCACGTCCCATGGCCGTCACCATCATAGGGTGATGCATAGTCCTGAGTGGCATTAAATATCCCTCTGGTAATGGCGGATGCTGCAAAATGACGAGCACCGATCAGTTTCCTGTTGCAAGATCCAGATGGGAAGTATAGTGTAACTTCACAAATTCCAGAAAAATGCTTGGGAATCGGATATGGCTTCGTAGGTGTATCATCCGAAAAGCTGGGGTGTGTGGGATCAATTCCAGTGTCGATTAATCCTATCACAAGTCCTTCCCCTGCCCTTTCAAAACCACCTTCTTGAGCCCATGCTCCTTGTGGTAGACCAAGAAACTGTGGCGTGTGAGTGGTGGCGGTTCTAACTGAAAAATCCATAACCACATTCAACACTTCTCTTCTCCTTGAAATTTTGTCAGCCTTCAAAACCGGTTTGAGAATGTAAGAATCAAGAAAATAAAAAGGGAGAAAGAATTGTCATAGTATCGGAAAAAAATATACACTTCCGAAAATATTGGACAATAGAGGCAATGAAAATTCAAAGTCACTGATACTAACCTGACGTGGAGTGACAAGCACTGCAAATCCATTGATTAGATAATGGTAGGTGGACACTTTTTGATACTTTTCCCCCCTAAATGTTTTTTCAAATAGAGAATCGTGTAGCCCTGCTATGTATGATCCATTGTGCCAATTTATTCTCGTTGTAATGCTGATGCCAGTAAAATACTAACATGTTAATTTGGCAAGACAGAGAGATGCGACAAATGTATACGATCATTAAACAAACATAACAGTCTATTTTTCTCTATAATTCCCTCCCCCACATCATACCTGGCTTTACTAGGAAAAAATTTATAGAGTTTTATTCCAATCAAAAAGGTCTGAATACAATACCCAGTTACGAAATTCTAAAATATCACATCAGCCTTCGACATACACAAACAAGAATCGTAACTAAATGCACAGCTTACATTCCATTCTCTTCTCGAGAATTATTTTTTTAGAAAGAACAAACAAACAAAGAACACCTCACTGATTTCAACTTGCAGACTGAACCAGAAAGTAAATTCAAGAAATGGGATTCAGTAACAATTTCCTAATGTAATAATAATACGGCAAATTTTTCTAGAAACCAAGGACAAGGAATAAAAACAAGTGAAAGATACATCGTATACAAGTTTACGGGCAGGCAGAAAAAAGTTCCAAACAAGAAATTAACTGCTCTCACTTGTCGTTATCTTAAAAAACCAAATAAGCCAATTCCTAGTACAGAGGATTGAAAAAAAAAGAGCGAACCTTGGCTTATCCAATCTATTCGTTCTCTGAGATCCTTTGCTTTTAATATGCGGACCCTGATTCACTCTAAGCTCACTACAGTAATGAGAGGTGGGGGCATGTTTCAGAGTAACAATATACACAGCAGGAATTGCATCTCCACTGTTTTGAGCATAATTGCAGCTTACGGAGATCAACAAACAACACATTACCAACATCACTCTACTTCCGCAAACACATATCATCATCTTACTGGAAACCAACATTTTCAAGAATCACAGGTAAAATAGAAAAAAACGGGTCTTTCCACCAGCAGAAGGTAGGCACAAGCTTTTCTTCACGAAGTTCAACCATACATATCCACCACAACTCGGGTTTCAGCATATGCTTCACTCTCAGGCTAGAGTAAGCGAACTATTATTTCTTCTGAGGAGGTACAAGAGTTGGTTCTATGATCATAACCACCCATATGAAATGGACCACAATCTTCTGCTTCTTTTTCAGGTCCCCGGGAAAAGAAATTAATTGCAGCAGAGCGGAGGACACTCGCAAAGCAATAAGCCCTTTGAAGTAACTACACTCAACTGTAGAAAAAAGCTCCAAAGCCCCATTAACTTCTGTCCATACCTAACGTTCCTTGTTTACAAGAAAAAAAATTTCATCACAGGCCTCCTCACAATGAAGAAAGATTCTTGCTCCCCTTTTTACTGTATAGTACCAGTACTTGTGCAAATCATGAACCAAGAAAGCACATGTCCCATTCATACGCAGTGTGTAAGTTAAAAAGAAAAACGAACCGATTCTGCAACTTTCTTGGGTGGTGAGAACATGAAGGTTTTGTTTATAACGGGCGTGTTGAATGAATCAAGATGGAGAGAATTGGGAACGTTATTTTGGTACTATTATTCATTTTTGACTTCTAGTACTGGGTTTTATGCACTGTCGTGGACACGCGTGACTGTGAAAGAAACATGCCAAATGAAACAAAAACAAGCACTCCAAGCCTACTCTTAAATCGAAATAATAAAGTAGGATTAAGATATTAAAGATTTTGTATTAATATGTAGTGTCGGTTGTATATTAACCACATCGGAATAACTCCCTTGCCATTGGATTGGGGTCGATCCTGTCAAGAGGTGAGACAAGTCACAATCTAATGGTTGATAATAAATTCGTGAAGAGAGATTCTTCCCATATAGCATAGGATTTTCATGTAGTGTTTGCATACGATAAAATCAAACTTCTTTCTCCATGCCTAGAATTTATGAAATTTGATAAGATTGTGTGATTGGTGACATGAATGGGAACACCAGAATGAAGGAAGAACCTTTTTGGACCGGACCCAGTCATTCTTTTTGGTCCTTTTTTGTTTTTACCATGATTAAGAGAATAGTGGGGGTGGGTGGTGGCCGTCCCTCCCATCGTTCTAAATTCTTTTGTTGTTACAAATGAGGGCAATGCTTATATAGGTAAGATGAAATAAACCTTGCAAAACTTCAAAAAAACAAAGTGTCATGTGAGATTTTGGTATCAGATAAAATATAAATAATTGAGTTCTAAATATTCTTTTATCACGCTAAATTACTATGTCAGTGTAATTTTATTACTTTTTAGATGAATTGCCATAAGCCTCTCTCACAAAGAAGAGAGACGTTTTTTTTTTTGAAGAAAGAAAATGACCCAAGTAAAAAATAAAATAAAATTCCCCACCCTCAGCATAGGTTGTACAAAAAAAATATTAAGTTTTACGTGAAACGTTCTCATTGATCTATATATGTGAATCTAATAAATACATTTACTCGGGTCGGATCATAGAACCGTTTCACAAAATTAAACTATAAAATATTCTCATAAGAGTTTTGTGAAAAAAAATATACCGATGTGATCATATAGTAAAAATATATTATAAAAAAATTTAATTTACATCGAGGATATGCCACAATATTCTACCCATTTATATGGATCTTGTGTAGAATTTTAAAAGTAAATATATACCGATTGATATTTGCACCTATAAATAGAAAACAATTAAACTTCAATTTTTTTGGGTAGGGGCGAGGGGAGCGAAAATAAATTTTAAAAATTAATTAATAAAAAGGTAAAAATATTAATATGATGTTTACTTTTTTTCTAACAAACAATTGCTTTATTTGACATTGTAAGACAACTTGCTTTTGAAAATAATATCAAAGCAGATATTTTGTGATACGGTTTCACGAATCTTTATCTGTGAGATGAGTCAATCCTACCGATATTTACAAGAAAAAATAATATTCTTAGCATAAAAAAGAATAATTTTTCATGGATGACCCAAATAAGAGATCTGTCACACAAAATACGACCAGTAAGACCGTTTCACACAAGTTTTTACCTTAATATTATATATGATTTGGTGTGAATGATAAGATATTAATTGATTAGAATTATAAATCATTACGTTATCTATAGATATCATTAATTATCTCATATTTCGAATAGTGCCTTAAATTATTCCAGTGAAAACTACAAAAAAAGAAAAAGAAAAATCCTACTTAGCTTAGAATTTAAAACATATGAAAAGACAAAGTCGTTATTTTCTTCACTGCAGGAAACGAAGATGATTTCACACAATGGGGAGAGTCGGAGAGACATATTTTGGGTTGGGCTTGAAATTGAAATACTGCTGTTGGCGTCTTAAGAAACAACGATGGGGCCCAAGATGACAGTTGGCCCAATCCCAAAAAGGTATGGGCCGAGTTCCTCAACGTGCAGTGACACGATTTCGGGCCACTTGTTAGTTGCATCATTCTTCAGCTCTACAATTTCTTACCAGAGGTTGGATTCGAGATCTGAACTCTTCGATTCCTTGATAGTAAAGGAACAGAAAGCTTAGAAGATCGGAAATGGCTGCGGATGCCGGAGGACCCGACCCGCTGTTTGGGTTGAGGAACAACTTTTACTTGGGGGCGTACCAGGCTGCGATCAACAACAGCGAAATCACCAATCTCTCTCCAGGGGACATCGTTGACAGAGACTGCCTTGTTTACCGTTCTTACATTGCCCTCGGTAGTCATCAGGTACAATCAAATTATTTTCAAAATCCGATCTAGTTTCCATTTTTGATTAAATTTGGGATTGTTGTGTATTTGATTGTTTTTGTCGGTTCTGTTTGGTGATGTAGCTTGTGATAAATGAGATTGATTCGTCAGCAGCGACGCCACTTCAGGCCGTGAAATTGCTGGCTTTATACCTCTCGAGCCCGGATAACAAGGTGATTTCTTAGAAAACAAAATCAATGCAACTGATCTGCTTTTTTTTTTTTTTACTTTGAATCTCGAGTCGGAATGATCGATGTAGACCTTGGTTGTACTAGTTTTTGTTTAGGTAATCTACTAATCTTGTTCGGTTAGTAATTGTATATAATAATTCATGCACAATTAGCGTAGAGGATTTTTGTTCAGGAAGCAATTTCTTTAGTGTTCTCAGAATTCTCAGTCTCGTGCGGAGTATAAGCCTCCATCCTTAGTGAGAGAATTAATGCCTAGTAGGAAGACGATGAACTGAAGGTAAACAAAATTTATGAGAAAGTTGAGTAATTATTGTTCTACTTCGCTAATTTTTATTTGAGACGACGACTTAGAGTAAATCACGACTATCACGAAAATAAAAGTGATCATCTGAAACTAGAAAATACTTGAAATTTGAAACAATGCTGATGAGATGTCACACAAAAAGTGATGAAGCAGGTAGTAAATATTGGTGCAAGATGTTGGTCGTCATTAATCAATGAGTTCATCTGTGATGTGTAGGAAGTGGCAATTTCTAGTCTTCGCGAGTGGTTAGGAGATGCAGTCATTGGAAACAACCCTATGCTGAGGCTTATAGCTGGAATTATATTCATGCACGAGCAGGATTATAATGAAGCCTTGAAGCACACAAATGTTGGGGGAACTGAGGGAACCATGGAGTTGTGAGTTGTTTCTGGATTTGATATGGCTTTGCAAAATGCTTTGTCTCCATTCTATATTTATATGCCAAGTGTTGCTAATACTCACATTTTCTTGAAACATGTTGGTGCTGTGTTCTATATGTATGTTCAAATTCCATCATACATTTACATGTTAAATCTTGTTCATCACTGTCATTTCTGGAAACATGTTGGTGCCGCGTGCTACATATTGATGTAGCACTGATCTTACTCTTATCAGACTTAGTATTGTTTTTCACCTGTCTTTTGTCGACCTCAATTGAGGGTGAGTACTTTTATTAACCTCTCTGTAACTGTCAGCATGCTTGCTAAATGTATAATGTGTGTGATTGCCCTTTTTTGCTACATATTTTTGTGTTTTTCATTCTAAAACATGTTGGTGCTGCGTGCTATATATTGATGTAGCCTTGATCTTACTCATCATACTGTTAGTGTTGTTTTTGCACCTGTCTTTTGTTGACCTCAGTGAGTGTCAGTACTTTTTTTAACATCTCTTCAACTGTCAGCTTGCTTGCAAAATGTATAATATGCTTGATTATGAATAAATGTCTGCCAATTTTTGCTACATATGTTTGAGTTTTGCATTGTGGCAAAGCATAAGGTGTTCATGATGAGTTCCACGCTGTAAATGGCTGCATTACATGCAACTTTTCTTGCATAATATATATTAATGTATTTTATTTGAAGATTTAAAGCTGACACCTTTATCCATTTTGCAGGCATGCTTTAAATGTCCAAATTTTTCTCAAAATGTATAGATCAGATTATGCTGAGAAACAACTGAAAATCATGCAACAAGTAGATGAGGATCATACTCTAACTCAACTTGCAAATGCGTGGCTAAACTTGGCTGTGGTATGGGTTTTTCCTTGCAATACATTCTGTTTAATCAGGAATTGAAGTTCTATTGACCTACGTATTTTTCTTTGTACAAGGGTGGTTCAAAGATACAGGAAGCATATCTGATTTTCCAGGACTTCGCAGAAAAGTATCAAGTGACTAGCTTGATTCTTAATGGGAAGGCACTATGCTGCATGCACAAGGGTGAATTTGTTGACGCTGAAAGACTTCTGCTTGAGGCCCTAAACATTGTATACCATTCTAGCCTTTTGCTTTCATTGATATCCCCGACACCATTATCTAGTGTGATGTTTATTGAAAGATTTTTTCAGGGTTTTGTATCATGGATATGTTTGGTGCTTTCTTTACAAACATGAAAGTCTATTGCCATAGCCCAAAAGTATGACGTGAATTGACTGCATGGCATTCGGATCACTTCCAAAATTTGATCTGCAGGGCATATAAATTATGTCTCATATCTTGTCTGACTTTTTGACTTGAGAGTTTTTATTGTGTGCTAGATGCTGTAAGGAAGAATCAACATTCTTTTATCCATATGACATTATTTACACAGGATGCGAAGGACCCAGAGACTCTTGCCAATCTTGTTGTCTGCAGTCTTCACAACGGGAAGCCATCCTCCCGCTATTTGAAGTACGATTTGTACTTATTATATGCTATTTGATTTGTGCTTCGTAGAGCTTCTACTTATTTTATGCAATTGTATGCTTCCATGATATTTTGCAGCCAGTTGAAATTGTCACACCCAGACCACATACTCGTTAAATGTGCATCAACATCGGAAGAGAAGTTTGATAGAGCAGTTCAAAATGTTGCTTGAAGAGTAGACCGGCATGCTTGTTTGTCAAGTCCAACCATATGAGAATTATGTTATGCATCCATCTTCAAGAAACCTACTGCCTTCGCGGAATTTGCTATTGTTAACCTTTTTTTTTTCCAGTTCGACTTTTCTATATGCTAAATTGGTTCAGTAAAACAGACACATTTTTGAGGGGCTTAAATGTTGTAGTTGATTAATAAGTATACAGCGTCCGTCACTAGAGCCCCCACTCCCTTGAAAGTGTTCTGAGTGTCTTGTTTTGTTCTCCTTTCTCCTTTGGGTTCTTTTTCACGGATAAGCTGTCAAACTTGCTCCAAATCGCGTAACAATACCGATGTCAAGATGCCGTTTGAGATTGTGTTCAGAATTATAATGAAGTCTAAATTTCAAAAACAGCGGCACATTTCTGCTGATGATAAAGAATTGTAAGCAAAAAAATATGGTCTATCGCTCGCTTACGTCAGAAGCTTTCAGCGTCCAAAGTGTTCCGCACTGAATTATGTCGTGCACCGAACACAACGGCCGCATGCAACACGTACTGCAACAAAAAATGATATTAAAGACTATTAAACAAAATTAAATAAATAGGGTGGTCTCATGTTAGTTCCTTTGAATGAATATGTTTCATGTGTGAGCTTGTGTTTACACTGAGCCTGAGGGATGGTTTCATATCCATTAACATGTTCCTCCCGCTATCTCTACGCAGTCTGCAAACTTTCTCGAAGTTGAGTGTATTTAGCCGTCTAGTTTGATCCATTCTTCATCTTGGTAGGATCGCTGTATGTTTCTTGCAAAAATATAATGATTTGCATTTGATCAAGGAAAAAAATTAGATTATCAATTTGCTTGCTTCGGTTCAATTTTCTACTGATTTCAACTCGTTATCTTTGTACAAGGTTTCTATTCTTGCATCCCAGATTCAACCCATTTTAACATGGGATGATATTTCCAAAAACGTCAGTGACAAAAAACGCGTCAACCTTCTCAGTGAGTATCCAAAACAAATATGGCCAAAATTGCTAGACGGCATCGAAGATTCTTAACATTGACATTCTGCGTCCTTTTAATGAGAGTTTCGGTGACTTTTTTCAGACCCTTTCTTGAATGTTCTTGAACAAATACATTTTTCTTTCGAGAAGCACCCTTTCTGGACTCCTCTCGAGCATTAGCCCGTGCATCATCACTCTTTTCTTGTTGAACTGTTTTCTTGATAATCTTCATTTTCTTTTGGACTACTAATATTTGAACCATATCTCTGTCCGTCTTGACTGATTTCAAGGCCTTCAAATATTCATCAAAGGATGGTTTGAATTCGAACTCTTTATCCAGAACAATACCGCCCCCATCAATGAAAGAGATTCTTGACGTAATTCTACTATGTTTCTTTCTTCTCGGAGCTAGTACAGAACCCCTTAAAACGGGATAACGAATTGAATTTGCGGGTCTGATTGATTAAATAAACAACTTCAATGGCGGGTTCAGAAGAATATACAGTACCCACCATGTCCTTTCTCCTTAATTTGGCATATCATTTAAGTTCTCAACACAAAATGGTACAATTGATACGAAAGTTTATGGTGAGTATATGTGCAAGAAGATATTCATTTTTACGGGAACGGCTGAAAATTAGGAGAATCATCGGGCATGGTTTGGGGGTTGTGTAACTTCTAAGTACGGCCCAAATACATTGAGGCTCAATTCGTCTCCCAAGCCCATTGAACCTCTAGCCCACGAACAATATACTGATTATTTATTAGCCAATTAATATTAGTAAGTATTGCTTCACTAACTCACAAGATATATGCTCGATGAGGAATGCAAAAAGTTATATACGATCATCCGTTATTTTTTGAAATTATAAAACTATCTTATATGTATTTTTAAAATTGTTTTCAATTAAACTAAATTTGAGATAGTTTTATAATTTCAAAAATAACATATAACCGTATGTATACTTTTTATTGTACATATATCATATATTATCATAGATGAAATTGAAATATTCGATTTGGATTTTGGATATAGAAACGTTGAATCTAAAAATAAGATTTATGCCAACACCCTCATTGGTGTAATGACATTGATACCCCCAGGTCGGGGATGGGCAAGGTCTACTCTTGGTGGTCCAGACAGCTGAAGGCCCAGTGATTAGGAACTCATGCCAAGCCAGCTGCATGTCGGGAGGTCATCCAGTCCGACCTCCCAAACATCCGGGGGGTCATCCAGTCTGACCTCCCAGGGTCCTCCCGAGCCGACCTCCAGGGTAGTGTGATTGCGTCGATGGGACGTGTGTTGGCCGACCTCCCGAGCCGACCTCCAGGGTAGTGTGATTGCGTTGATGGGACGTGTGTTGGCCGACCTCTCGAGCCGAGCTCCCAGATACTTGATTGATAGGCAGACTCACGCTTCAATAGACAACACAAAAATATAAGCGAAATCTAGAAGATATAACCAAATCTTTCACAGAATCTAACCAAATCTTGCAAGATTATGAGGATCTAAATCTACCAAAATCAGGACTCTACGGTTCTCGTATAAATACCAGGTTTCGTTCACTATTTATTCATTCATCTATTCATATTCTCTCAGCACACACATTACTCTCTCAGTTTTCTATTCTCTGACTTGAGCGTCGGAGGGGCTACGCCGGAACAACCTTCCGGCCCCCTTCTAACGTTCTTGTTTGTGTTACCAGATTTCGAAGGTCCAATCCGAGCTCCCCAAGTAAAGATCCGACCTCCCAGCCACCGCTCAAAGTTTTGATCCGAGCTCTCTAAGCGAGGGTCTAACCTCCCCGTTATCATCACCGAGTTTAGCAACATCAGACATAAACCTCTCTCAATAGAGAATAAACATGTGTTTGATTTAATGTTAAAACAAAATTCTTTTGTAATTTAAAAAAAAAAAATTGTCATATGAGGTTTTTATGCCGACCTTTTTTTATTTCTATAAAAAATTCAAAACATAAATTTAAAATATCGTGATTTATTGCCATTGCCAATTTATAAGCGCCTTTTTTTTAAAAAAAATGTATAAAGTAAAAAAAATTATGTTGTTTTTGAATGATAAAAAATTGTTCTAGGAGATGTGTGTGTATTTTGTTATATATTATATGATATTTAAAAAATGAAGTTTATGTGAAGTTGTAATTCAAATTTCAAATTCAAAGTGAAAGGCGAACAGGAAAGCACCATCAGGGTACGATACTACCTTTCGCTGTTGCTAGTTTGAGGATACTAAAACAGAACTGATTCAGCTGTGGACTCTTTCTCCATTGCCCACCCAACCTTCCTGAGAGAATATGTATCATGTGTCATTATCAAGATCAATTAATGATGACTAGGGTGTAACTAGTTGAAGAAGAAGAAGAAGGAGAAGGGCTTTTTCCTTTTTTCTTTATTTTTTGAAAATGAGAAGGGCTATTTTTTGCAAACTGTAATTGGCTGAGTTCAGTTTTTAGCTAGCCTGCTAAAAGGGGAGTTGGAAATAGAACCCTCTCATTTGACATGTGATGTGAGCTGAAAAATTAAATGTTCTTTGCAGTTAAATTCAATTCAGCTGAGTTTATTGACATCATTGATTAAACCCACATTTGTTTTTTGTGGGGTTTTTGAGATGTTCTCTTGTTCTTGACCGATCCCATTTGCTATCTTATTGGGGTTCTTGATGTTTTTCTTGGCGGTTCACTTGTCATCAGATATATTTTTGTTTGGATTGGGATTTTTTTAAAATTTCTTGAGGTTGTTCGCTTTCTCTTGCTACTATATCCAAGTACTGAATTTATGCATTGCATCTCCAAGTGATAAAAGGTTCATATTTTATTAGTTTGTTCAAAATGAGAGAAGAAATTCCATCAGGGAACAGAGTGAAAACTTCAAAATTTGCCGATCAAAATCAGGTCTCAAAGGGTGCTAAGCCTAGCAATGTGAAGGCCGACGGAAATTTTTCAAGGATGAAATCTTCATGGGGTTCTCACATAGTGAAAGGATTCTCAGCTGCAGATAAGAAAACCAAAACTAGAGTACTGCAAACCACAGCTAACATCAATAAATTACCATTCGACGATGCCACAAACCAGAAGAATCAGGCACCGGTTCCGAATTCAAGGATCAAGAGGTCCCTTATTGGTGACCTCTCATGTTCAATATATCCAACGCAAGTGCATCCACAGGCTGTCGAGATCCAAAACAAGAAAAACTCTATAGGCTCATCCGAGAATTTGTTTCTTGAAATTGACCATCTACGGAATATGCTTCAGGAATCGAAAGATAGAGAGCTTAAGTTACAAGCTGAGTTATCAGAGTTGAAGAAAAATCCCACGGTGTTGGAGCTTGAATTAAATGAGAGTGAAATCGATGGCCTTGTCAAGAAAGTGGGATTGCTTGAAAGCGAAAAGGAGGGCCTTTCTGCACAGTTGGCGTCCTTAGCTGCTTTAGTTGGGAAGCAGGACGAAATGTTGGAAAGCAGAGGACATGAAAATTTGAGTGCGGTGGAGATAGAGGTTGTGGAATTGAGGCGTTTGAACAAGGAGCTGCAGCTTCAGAAGAGGAACCTCGCTTGCAGGATTTCTTCCCTGGAATCTCAGTTAAATAACCTTTGTCGAGTCTCTGAGGTATATTATTATTTAATACCACTTACTGAATCAAAGCTCTTGCTATGGATGTTGTTCACTGTCTACTTATCAATTCCTGCAACTGCTAAACTTATTTGTCATAGAACAGGTTGATCCGGTCTGAGTTTGTAATTTTGCAATGTAGGGAAATTGTATGTCAGGAGGAATTTTAATTTCATCAAATTCTATGTCTGTGCTATACTTGAAATTCTAATCTAAGGATTCATCAAGAAAACACTTTTCTATGTTTGGTTAAAGGAAAGCTAATGAAATGTTTGAAAAAAATTATGTTCGATTAACTATCCTGTTTTCATTCATTTTCAATATTTTCGAATGTAATTACATTGAAAATATATTGTAAGTTTAGATGGAGTTTTAAAAGAACTAAAACGGTGGTGAACATCAACTTTTATGACAGCCTTGGGAACCGAAAATAGAATTAAGGATATCTTGATATCTTATTCCTTTCATTTTGAACTCTTTACGGGCAGAATGATACTATTGAGAAGATTAAATCAGAGATCTCTTTGCTACGGCATACCAATGAAGATCTATGTAAACAAGTGGAACACCTTCAAATGAGCCGAATGAATGAAGTGGAGGAGTTAGTTTACCTGAGATGGGTTAATTCATGTTTGAGACATGAGTTGCACAAAGTCTCAACTACAAGTTGTGACAAGCCATCAGGCCTTTACTCTGTTGAGAAGAGCAAAGAGTCTAAAGGCTCATTATCCCATCAGACAGATGAAGGTTCCGAAAAAAATGCCACGACGAGGTTACATCTGATCAAGAAGTTCAAGAAATGGCCTATTACTGATGAAGACTTGCTACAAATGAAAGACACGGATGACCTTATCGATACTAAATGGAGTGATTCCCAAGGTTCAGCACGTAGGCACTCTATTGGCGGATCAAATTTCTGTTCTGAGGATCTGATAGTTAATAAGAGAAGGCAGTCTGATGGTTTTATATGCTCCAAGGAGGTGGATAAGGGGATGGAGGTGCTAGTTTCGCAAAAATACGACTTGGAAGTAGGCAATAGGTCTCATGTTTATACCAACTGCCAAGAAATTAGCAAGCTATCTGCTTCATTTGATGTTGAAAAACGGGCCTTACGAATACCAAATCCTCCTCCTAGGCCTTCATGTTCTGGTGTAAATGAAATAAAAGAAGAAAAATCTTCTCAAAATCTTGCACCAGCTCTCCCACCACCGCCGCCACCGCCGCCCCCACCTCTGAAGTTAATGGGTAGAAGCATGATCGGAATAGTGAAGCGTTCTCCCCAAGTAGTCGAATTTTATCACTCACTCATGAAAAGGGATTCTAGAAAAGAGTGCTTAAATTCAGGGGCAACAGATGCACCAGATGTCGCAAACGTTCGGAGTAGCATGATTGGTGAAATTGAGAACCGGTCATCTCATTTGCTTGCTGTAAGTGATTGTTTCACTGGTCATCCTTCTCTGTAGTTGTTACACAAGTAGATGCACAAGTAGCAATTCTTTTAACATGCATTCTTGATGACGATTTAATGCTTGCAAATAAATTATCTCTGAAGATACCAGCCTTCAATGTGTTTTTTTATCAATCAGTTCTAAAATATCCTTACATATCACCTTCTTGTGAGCAGATAAAGGCGGATGTTGAGACTCAAGGAGAATTTGTGAACTTCCTAATTCGAGAGGTAAATGGTGCAGTTTATCAGAACATTGAAGATGTAGTGGCATTTGTGAAGTGGCTTGATGATGAACTATGCTTTCTTGTAAGCTTCTAAATTATAATGCAGAATTCATTATCATGTTCCTTTCAAATTTTGATTAAAGGAGTTAGTTGGCAATTCCTGTGGTTTAATTTTCCCTGTTTGATTCATCCCCAAGGTTGACGAAAGGGCAGTTCTGAAGCACTTCGAATGGCCAGAAAAGAAAGCTGACACAATAAGAGAAGCAGCATTCATTTACAGAGACTTAAAGAAATTGGAGCATGAAGTTTCAAACTATAAGGATGACCCTCGTTTGCCCTGTGATGTTGCATTGAAAAAATTTGCTGCTCTATCTGAGAGGTAAGTAGTTGTAGTTGCCTTCAAAACATAAGTTTTCGACTTTGCCTAAGATTCCTCCTGTAAGTATCCAGACTTTGATATAGACTCTCTTTCATTAGGATGGAGCGCACTGTGCATAACATTCTCCGAACTAGAGACTCATTGATCAGACACTGCAAGGAGTTCCACATTCCTAATGACTGGCTACTAGACGTGGGAATCGTGAGCAAGGTTTGGTCTCTTGCCATTTTCACAACTATTAGAGGAAAATCTATTTCTTCGTACGTACAAGAACACAGATATTTTCATTTTCTTTTCTTGATTTCAGATAAAGTTTGGATCTGTCAAACTGGCCAAGATGTACATGAAGAGGGTTGCCATGGAACTCCAGACCAAGGCAACATCAGATAAAGATTCTTCCTTGGATTATATGTTGCTCCAGGGAGTGAGATTTGCCTTCCGAATTCATCAGGTTTGTTCACACTTCAAGGAAAAGCCATTCTTTCATTTCTTGATCATCCCTGCGGATAAAATTTTCTTGTTTTGGCATGATGTGCAGTTTGCTGGAGGATTTGATGCAGAAACAATGCACGCATTCGAGGAACTACGGGACTTGGCTGTCGTTTTGAACACAAAAATTTAGGTTCTATTTGGCTTATCATCTGAGTAAGCATCGAACATAATTCTGAAGCATTTAAATTTTTGTGCAACGACATTGGTTTAATTGATATCTGAGAAGAAATGTGAGTTTCCTTGTAAAGATATCGTGGTTTCAAAATGCAATCATGCTTGTTCACAACCCATGACATTTGCTATGATCTTAACAAATAAATGATGATAACCAACGAAAATGAACTAGAGCCTTATATGCAGTAATATTCTATATCTATAAATAATAATACTAATAAATTTTAAACATTTAAAAAACAAAATACATGCACGCGACGCGAGTTTTTTCAAACGGGTTAGTCAAAAACAAATTTTCCTCATTTTCTCACTTTGACTGAATTAAAAATAAATTTAACGTGCTAAAGATAACACAGCACTGGGTTTAGTGGAGAAAGATTGTAGTGAAATGAGCTGGACAGAACCCGCATTCTTTTTCGCAGGTTTTCGAAGTAATTCAGTCGACAGGGATCAAGAAAGGGCCGTAATAAAGCCAAATCCGACTTTGTGAGAAAGCCCATTTCCGAATATGTGAATTTCTTAGGGAATAAGATGAATATAAAACTGGGTTGCAATTGAGTCCATATGGAGGAAGATTGGATTGGATGATTTCTCCGAATCTGAAACTCCGATCCGTTTCCCCACAGATCAGGCACCATATTCGTTGATCCGGAAGCTTTACAGTTAGTTACATGGAGCCGCATGTTTCAAATTCTCTGAGGGCCGCGTATTTCAACTATCGGGATCTTGATATTGGGATGAATAATCCTGCGGGAAACACAAGCTACGCAGAAGCAAGCCTTCGGGGATCGAAATATTTCGAGAATAACTTCAGAAGATTGGTGGTTGTCAAGACTAAGTTTGATCCGACCAATTTCTCCAGAAACGAGAAAAGCATCCCATTCTCAACAATTCCTCAAACGGAGTTTCACCGAGTTATTTTCATAGTCCGGGCTTCTCTTCAAGTTTTATCCATCCTCCAATCGAGGTCATTCCTATTCACTGTGTTGGGACACACGTCTTACATAAAATACCGAGGATTTGTACTGAAAGCTCTCACCTCATTTGTTTAAGTATATGAGGATTCTTCTTACATAACACAATGCTCGCAGCCGTCCAAGGAAGTGTTTGTCGATATGATAAATTGAATTCACGATAATTGGTGAGCACTCATCTACTGCATCAACTCGAATACATCAATTGATAAATAATCAAGAAATTGATTGAGGTCGTTGCATTATTAATTATTAAAAGAAAGGATATGGACATATATTTTTAATTTTTTTTTAAAAAAAAAGGTGTTCACCTCGGAGGATATATAACTTCTTTGATCAAGTGGATTCATATCGATCATTCAATAGCAAGCTTGGTTATATGACGGAGGGACAACTTTGATCACGAACACCTAATTTAAGGTTGCGTTTTGTTTTGTTGGATTCATAGGATTAGTGATCCATTCTCGTAGATGTTTTGGTCGTAATTTATGTATTAATTTTTTATTTTTCATCGATCAAGTCATTAATTAATTATAAAATTGTCAAACGAGCAGGCGGCTACCAAACTTGGCGGATTGAGAACAATCATACATAAACCAATATAAATATTTCAAAAGTTTTCAACCATACATAAATAATTATATATAATATAAATCTTTCAAATCAATCAATTATACATAAATTATTATAATAAAATAATATAAATCTTCAAAAATTAACAACAATTTCATATAATATAACTATTTAAAAATTCATCAGTAATATATTAATTGTTTCAGGATGACTCCAAACTGCCGTCAAAAAGCGCAACTCAACCCACCATTTTTAGCATGTCTCCAAACGGGCCATCAAAATGGCTCTGCTCTCTCTAAATCTAAATACTATTTTTCCGTCACTTTTTGTCAGATTAATTATTTTTTTACACACTTTAATCTATGACAGAATGTGTTTGTGCTCCCTAATTTTATATTTATTTTTTGGATGAAATTAAGTACAAAACATTAAAAATATGGTATTGATATATATGATGTTACCTAAACATATATAACAAATATTAGTATTAATGGAATATGCCTTGTCGGGTGAAAATTGGTATAAAACATTTAATATATGATAATTGAGTGCCAACTGTTTTAGATCTAATACAAAATATTAAGATTTTGTGTATAAATTTAGAACAACTTTATTAATACTAACATTCGCTATACTTTTTTGAGTACTAAAAAATCATATATTAATATCAAGTTTGAAAAATTGATATTCAAATATCATATATTCATATCATATTTTCAATATTTTATAACTAAATTGATATTATAGAGCGAAAGAATCGTACAAGGAGAATCATACAAAAAAAAAAATTAAAAAGGAGGGAAAAAAGAAGAAGAAAGAAAGCCGTTGGTAAAATTATTGAAAGAGACGTCCACCCCACCTACGACTTTGAGGGACTAATATGGGTCAAATCAGAGCCACCTCCCCTCCCCTTATCTCCTTTCGTTTCGGCCAAAAACATGATATCGATCGATTGCTTGATTTGACGGTTCGATAAGATGTTTCCTTACCTAAATTTAATTCATTTTTACTAATTTTAATTTATTTCAAAATCAGTGTGGTTGGAAATTATCCAAAATTATTCACGACTCAATTCACAATGTTGCTTCCAATCATGCTAATCAACATTATTTATTATTTATGGGAACAAATATATACATATATACATATATAACATATGCATAAATTAATATAGATAAAGATTTTGCCATCAAAGCCTCGTGAATTTTATATCATACAAAATGATAGTGGATAATACACCTTTAAATGTCCAATTATTGTTTATCATAGATCACAAGTAATATAATATATTATAGTGGACTCTTTATTGTTAAAATGTTTCAAAATATTAAAGCAGGTATATTTGAATACTTATTATTATTATATTTTAATATTTAATGAATTGAGCATGTTTGGATGGAATTTTTTTAAAATAAATAACACAAATATTCCTATAAGATCTTCTCCCAGTTTGATTTTGTGATACTGATCTCATATATAATTCGATCAACGAAAAAATTATTTTTATGTCCAAAATATATACCAATGTTACGATGGGCTTTTAAGAAAATGAATTTTTAGAAAACCAGGAATCAAAAAATTTGATTTGGGGCTTCTATATATGTATATATAGTATTTAATTATGTAATAATGGTTTTCACTAATATTCAAACACAAAATTGCTTCCATTAAGAAAAAATAATTAGAAAACCCCACTGATACTATTTAAACTTTGTTTTTTTCTAAATGTGAATTGATGGCAAGAGAATGATTATAAGATATAAGCACTTTATGGATAAGAATATGTTTTTCTTATATATCAACATTCTAACAACATAAGATCAAAAAGAGACAAATATATAGACAAAAAAAAAACAATTTTATCTGATATTTATTTGGAAAAATAAATATTTTTATGTTTATTTAGGAGTTTGTTCCTGATAAGTTAATTAACACTGTCATATATATAAAATATTTTTGATTATGTGTGCAAATATATTTGCTGTATATATGTATTGAATCTAAACTAAAGTGAGGAGATCCCATGCAAGATGAATATTATACTGGTCAAAAGGACTCAGAACAAACTCCACCCCTTTGATTGAGCTTAAAAGTAGATTGATTAGTCTGATATAACCCTACACTGCAAGATTTGTACTACCAAAATTGGAATTTTCCCCCAAAAAAAATATGAGAAAGGACAGGTTGAAGTGATGTGCAAACTGTCATCACGTCTCGTCCTCTCTGTGGGGGATTTTTGCATGCAGGCCCAGGCCCCTTTGTTACCTACCTGTATCATCATCTACGTATTAGTCAAGTCTTTCACCTCCATTACTACTTAATCGAATTTCAGCAGAGTCTTATTCTGCGACCAGACCATTACAGAATTTCATTTTTCTAGAAAAACATAACTATCTAGGACATGCAGTGTGAAAATGTCGGTGGCAACTATTCTAATTAACCAGTTCAATTCCAACGACATTAATAACGGCGGTCCATCAGATAACATCGGCAGCCAGAAAACGTCTCTGAGCCGTTACGAGTCTCAGAAGCGGCGAGACTGGAACACCTTCGGGCAGTACCTAAGGAACCACAAGCCGCCGCTGGTGCTCTCACGTTGCAGCGGGGCACACATTCTTGAATTCCTTAAGTACCTCGATCAGTTCGGGAAAACCAAGGTTCACAACACTACCTGCCTCTTCTTCGGCCACCCTCACCCCCCTGCTCCATGCCCGTGTCCGCTGAAGCAGGCCTGGGGTAGCCTCGACGCGCTCGTGGGCCGCTTACGCGCGGCCTTTGAAGAGAATGGTGGGACTCCGGAGGCTAATCCTTTTGGGGCACGGGCAGTGAGGTTGTATCTGAGGGAGGTGCGGGACAGTCAAGCGAAGGCGAGAGGGATTGCTTACGAGAAAAAGAAGCGTAAGAAGCCGCAGAAGAAAGTGGAAGCACCAATGATAGAGGAACACGATGAAGATGGTAACGGTGGTGGCATAATGATCATGGCGGCGGGATCATCAGCTGCCGACAGGAACTCTGTCAGTAATAGAATTTCTTTGCCGGCATGTTTTTAACTAGCTAGCTACCGGTGTTTACCCATAATCATTGCTTTATTTCTAGAACTAATCTGCTGCTGTAATATTCATAGTTTCCTGAATAAGTGATGGTGATGAACTCATCTGTTGGCTTGTGCCGAATTGGTCACCAGTTTAAGAATGGATATATCTTTAATTAGAATTAATATTATAATTAGATTGGCATTGGTGCAGCTTTTAAATTATTTTGTCTAATTTGTCAGTACCACACATTACTTTCTCTGGATATATTAATTCACTGCACGATCGAAATTCAACTCTTTTTCACTTTGATCTTGTCCTAAAGATCAATCCTTGATTTTATTTCCGCTTGTATCTCACCCACATTGACTCTAACATCTATCGAACCAACTTAATTGCAACCTTGATGAATCAACTGTTTCGAGTTTGAGCTTTCATGTGCTCGAGCTTGAATTGTTCTAGCTTTGTGGGTTATGATCATTAACATTTACGCCTCGAATAAAAAGTAACTGCACTCATTTAACATTATGATCTATCAGCACATAGTTTACCAATATATATATTTGAAGCAATATGTGTTGAGTTGGCCGATTGCGGGAAAAGGCTAAGGAATTCCAGTGAATAATAATTTGTGATAATAAATAGAGCAAAGCCCGAATTTTTTTCCAAAAAAAAAAAAGGATTTTTATGTCTACATAAAGAGAGGGACCCAATAGAAATTTTCTTCTCACCACAGCTTTATCTAAAGTCCCAAACAGTGTCGATATACTGACTTCATAATTATCACTGGCTGCATCACATAGCGTACGTTGTGAACCGTCAAATTTGTCCTCCACCTTAAACGCTGACAGACCACACCACCTTTACCAAAAGGTGACTAGCAAAAGCGACTGATCATGGTGATTGCCTTCAAAAGAAAATTACAAAATTGCTTTAATGTGTTTCATAACAAAAACAACCCTCGATTTCTAGGATGATTCAAGAGTAAATAGAACAAGACAAGATCAAGATGATTGTGCTCATTAAAAAAGAAATGGATGCAAAAATAAGGGACGCTAATAGATGGCTTTGAACAATCCCCGGCACTTCGATATTCTCGCTGAAAATTTGCGCACAGGAGGGGACATGGACGTTGCCGAATAGTGATACATATGCAAATGTCGTGCATAGTAGGCCACCACTAGCTATACAGGCTTCTGAAGGGGAAAAATGAAAATCATAAGAAAAATTCCTTCATTCTGGAAGACACAGAAGAGGAACATATCCTTCGTTCTGGAGCTCAATAAGCAAAATTTTCAACAGCAGATAGATTTCACAAGATTGAGGGTGATGTTTATCCGCAGCAGCAAACATATGGGAGGACTTATTGACTTCAATCCAGCTGTAACCAGGTAGTTTGATCACTCCTCGTTCTTTCATTATATGTCGGATTTGATGAACCCGCTCCCATTTTCCAGAATCTGCATGCAGGTTTGATAGCAGCATATAGTAACCAGAATTGTGTGGTTCCAAATTAAATAGTGGCTCGGAAGCCATTTCAGCTAGCTCAAGGTTTCCATGAACTCGGCAAGCACCCAATAATGTGCCCCATATGCCTGCGTCAGGAGTAAATGGCATGCCCTTAATCACTTGAAGTGCTTCTTCTAAACGACCATAACGACCAAACATATCAATTAAGCATGCATAATGTTCAATCCTTGGTGTAATTCCATAATCTTGGGTCATGACATTGAAGTAGCGTTTTCCTTCCTCAACGTCCCCCGAATGGCCAAAAGCTGATAAAATGGCAAGAAAAGTGACATGGTCGGGTTGAAATCCCTGATCCTCCATTCTATGAAATAAGTCTAGGCAATGCTTCAGATGGCCATGGTTGCCATATGCAGCGATAATGCTATTCCAAGATACTTCATTTCTGGACTCCATGGTGTCGAAAACATGTTGTGCTAGATCCAAATTGCCACATTTAGCGTACATGTCTACTAGTGCACTATCAGCAAATATATCGGAATTGAATGGACTTCGGATCATAAAGCTATGTATCTGTTTTCCGTAATGCAGAGCAGACAAGTTTGAACAGGCAGACAGAGCAGCTGATATGGTTACAGGGTCATACTCAGCTCCTTCCATCCTCATGCGTCGGAAAAGATCAATGGCCGCTTCAGGTTCTCCATTCTGGCTACAGCTAGTAATGATCGAGTTCCAACATATGGAGTCACGTTCGTTCATCCTATTGAAAACTAGATGACCAAGATCTACCCTTCCGCATTTTGCGTACATGTCCGTTATTGCACTTCCAACGTAACACCTACCCTCGAGCCCTTTTCTTATGATGTTACCATGCAATTCTTGACCCAATTTCAGGCTAGCCAAACCTGCACAAGCAGGAAGAACACTCGATAAAGTTATCGCATTGGGCTTGAGTTTCTTACAAAGCAAGCTTCGAAAAACTTCCAAGGCATCAATGCTCATCCCATTGAGCACAAATCCTGAGATCATGGCGGAGTATATAACTATATCCACTGCAGAGTTTTGGTCAAAGACCTTGCAGGCGTTATCAACATCCTTGCACTTGAAATACATATCAATCAAAGCGTTCTTCAGAAACAAATCCAATAACAACCCATATCTTATAATATAACAATGCATTTCCTTTCCTAGTTCGAGGCACCCCGATTCACAGACTGATGGGAGCAGAGTTGCAAAAGTTCTTGAGTCTGGTTTCACAACAGATGAAACCATTTTCCGAAACAAAACCAACGCATCGTTCATAAATCCATTTTGAACATACCCTCCAATCATCCCATTCCAAGTGACAAGATCATGTTGCATGACAGAATCAAACAGCTTTCTAGCCTCAGACAAGCAACGGGATTTTGCGTACATTGAGACTAGAGAGTTGGCCACCTGAGCTTCCATCTCCAAGCCACACCTGATGACTAAGCTGTGAATCTGAGCACCAAACTGCTCGATCGATTTAGAACCACACATGCTAAGAACACAAGCATAAGTTACAGAATCGGGCTTCACTCCACCTTTCCTCATGTCTTCAAACAACCCAATAACATTGTGCATCAACTCATCGTACTTTAAATAACCATTAAGCATCATATTCCACAAAACAATATCCCTTACTGGCAATATATCAAATAACCCACGTGCAAGGTCTAAAGCATCATTCTCCGAATAGAATTTGACCAAAGCACTGCCCACATACACATCCAATTCAAAACCCAGATCTTGAATCATCGCATGAATATATTTCAGTAAATCAACAGCGTGCAAGCCACCACAAGCTTTGATCACGAAAGGAAAAGTATATTTATCTGGAAGAGTACCAAAAGCGAGCATCTTGAAGTAAAACAAAATTGCGATATCGAAATAACCCATCGTCGTAAATCCTCGTATCATCCAATTCCAAGGGGCAGCGTAGCGCAACTGAAGCTGAGAAAACAATTTCTTAGCATCAAAATATCTGTTACACAGAATGTACATACCCAAGATTCTTGCTCCCAAAATAACCATGTTACGAAATCCATTTACAGTAATCTGGGCGTGGATTTGCAGCACTTGTTGAGCAACGTAGGGAGATAAAGAAGGGTCTTTTATTGGTAAAAGTGGTGCGAGATGGGATGCCAAAACGTCCTCAGTGAAGGGAAAATAAAGGACCTCGCTTGGTAGGTGACGACTGGTTGTGTGGTAACAATGTTTATTGGAAGGCGGGTCTTTCAAGAGGATCGACGCGAATGAAACTAAGATCCTCTTGAGCATTTAAGCAATTGAATTCCAATTACCATTCTGCCAAAAGTTTAACCTCAGTTCAAGCGTCTTAAAACCTGCCTCCATTGCTTCGGCCAAACTGGGGTTTTTTTTTTTTTTTTTTACCATATCTGTTTTCCTTATTTTCATACTCGGTGTAGTTATTATTTTTAAATAATTTCGTATTATTTTAAAAAATATTTGATTATGTTTATATTTTGAAAATAATTTTGTATTTATATTACTTTTTTTTTAAATCATACCAAACATATAATTATATCTCGAAATATGTCCTCGTAAAATTTCTAGCAAATCCTCTGAAACATAACTAAACAGGCCCTTTCATTTTATGGAAGATTTCTTGAAATCTAGAAGATTCTTAATTTCTTATTGTCGAATAATAATTTTATAATACACATTCATTCTATTACATTTTCATAAGAAATAAGTCTATTTTTAAAATTCAAATTTTAACCAATTACTTGTTCAAGAAGCCCTTCATTTACTGGATTTAGAAAATAAAATATTAAATAATCTTGCAAACTTGTAAGGTTTTACGAGATTAGGTTTATATAAAATCCAATGTTATAAAAATAATTTATTGTATCATAACCATATTTATTATTACACAAGAATTCTATGATATCGTCTAAGAAATCAATTTTGTCAGAGAAATCTTTTAGTGGAACCTATCAATCATGATACGAAGGGAATTAGAAATAAATTTTGTATGTTTCGTATATTTATCAACAATATCCAACTCAGCCTCAATTCAATATCATCCTCCTCCACAAAATCTACATATCGTCTCCACCTCTCAGAATTTCAATCTTGAACCAGATTACAATGTCGCTCACGGTTCCCGCTAATCTTTTCACGCCCAGATTGGGTTCTCTAGCCCAACAAGATCAAGGGCCGCCACCATAGTTTGCCAGGCAGGTGCTCTTAACCAGTCAAACCCAGAGCAATCATCATCCTCTTCTGCTTCTCGACTCAAGGCTTTCTCTGCTGCACTCGCGCTTTCATCCATCATTTTCTCGGTCCCCGTGCTTCCGGCATCTGCTGACATATCTGGCCTAACCCCATGCAAGGAGTCCAAGCAGTTTGCCAAGCGTGAGAAGCTGGAGATCAAGAAACTTAAGTCTTCCCTCAAGCTATATGCACCTGACAGCGCTCCTGCTCTTGCTATTAATGCCACCATTGAGAAGACCAAGAGAAGGTAAAAATAATATCATTCTTCCATTTTTTTATTCATTTGTATGTCTAATTTTTGTCAACTTGGAGTTCCTGAATGGTCTGATTATCAGGATGCTGGACTAGAGGATTTTTGTTCTTTTTTGCTTTTGTTGTTTAGGGATGCATAGGAACTCTGTCAGGATGGCATGATATAATTTAGGGTAGAAATGCTAAGTTTTAGAATCATTAGGCATTGAAATTGGAAATTTCCCTATTTGTTTATTACCAGCAAATCTCGATTAATTCAGATAAACCATTGATTTCTTCAATAATGACGCGTAGTGCTATATTCAGTGGCTTTGATTTGAACTACAACAAATGTTCTAAAAGAATGCATCTTGTGCTGCTCATGATCCTGCAGGTTCGATAATTACGGTAAGCAGGGCCTGTTGTGTGGATCCGATGGCTTACCTCACTTGATCGTTAGCGGGGATCAGAGACACTGGGGTGAATTCATCACTCCAGGGATCTTATTCTTGTACATTGCTGGATAGATCGGGTGGGTCGGTAGGAGCTACCTGATTGCCATCAGGGATGATAAAAAGCCAACCATGAAGGAGATCATCATTGACGTACCATTGGCTAACTCGCTCGCCTGGCGAGGCTTCATCTGGCCCATTGCTGCCTACCGAGAGTTCTTGAATGGGGAACTCATTGATCCAAATGTCTAAATCTCATTTTCAGGTGCCAAAAAAATTTAGCTTTCGCAATTACTCGGTGAATGTTGCAATCTGTACCTTGTTCTGTGCAAGAAGACACATGTGTAACTTATATTTTGCTGAGTGCTTATAGATTTTCTGGTTTTTCGATGTGGGTTTAGATGAGAGATCGGAAGTGGAGAGAAGATCAGTAAAGGAGTTTTATTGCAATCGTGTGCGGTGATGGCAAACTCTTGTATCTACAACTGTTATCTCGTACTAAAGCTTTTGTTTGTCATTGGAAACCAAAGTGAATTCCCCTTCTATCTTTCAGTGATAGCTCTTTTATCTGTTCTTTATCTTTAATTGATGACACAAGTAAATCAATCCATGTTTGGTTAGCTTTTCATTCAAAAAGATCCAACTAACACTGAGTTTCCAATTGAAACATAAATATCTTTGCTATATTCTTGGTAAATGCCTTGAGACTCGTGTGAAAAAAGAAAAAAACGTAATTTGGAATTATACTTATTTAACGCTACTTTCCACGAGAACTCAAATTCATGGAATGCAATCCAATGATAATATTTATTCCTTCACGTGCTCTGGTACGTGTAGATTTTACTGCTGGGAATTGATATTCGAAACGAATATATAAGGACATTAATGATCACCAACACGAATGGATGAGATAGATAGGACACTGCATACAATGGGTTTTGAAAATTTGGTCCATGTTTTGATCGTATGTAAGAATTAAAGCGCTTGAACAAGAAATTCAAGTTCATGGGAATTCAGTCCAGTAGGTATCAATTGCATTTGCATTTTGACGCACACACAACGTGATCCAAGAAACGTAGTATACTGTATCAACTTCGAATGCAAAAAGTGATCCTCATTTTCCAGCCAATCTTGAATTTCAATTCCCACCACCAAACATTTTGATTGAAGTAACACCAACAATCGTAACATGAAGATTGTTTCTCACAAATCTATTTATTCAAAATCATCTCTTGCATGGCAATTCCCACCAGCAAGTTCTACTTTATTAGTCCCTCAGCTCCTTCAACAAACAGTCCACAGCCACCTTCAGTAGATCCGCATACACTCGGAATTCCATATTCCTGTTCTGAACGTGCGCGGGATCGAAAGCGTCATTATCAAAATTGTTGTGGCAGCTCTTCAGTTCGTCAATAACATCATCGACTAGCACGGGAAGGGTGCTATACTCGCGCTTACGCAGCATCCTTTTCGCCTCATTCAGATCACGGATCGCATCGCCGTAGTTCTTGGAGCACGACCAGTATTTCTCCTTCATTTTTTAGTTATTGGACTCCTCGCCAAGGCGACTGATTTTATCCTGGATTTCATCCGCTTTTCCTTTAGCCAGTTCTATGGCGACTTCCACCACACCTGTGGTGTCGGTGTGGAATCTGCTACGCTCTGGTTTAAGAAGTTTCCAGCACAATTCAGGATCATGTGTTTTGGAGCAAAGATCTCGCAGGTCTCCATCCTTGTCTTTCTTGCGGTGGTGGCGAGCATATGAAGCGGGAATGGCAAACATCAAAATTAAGGCGATTGAGATTATTCCAATTAAATTAGCCATTTTTTATTTTGTATGTTAAGAGTTGAGCGGGTAACTATTAATATAAGAATATTATTGTCGTTACTTTATCAAAATTAATGCTCATTTATATATGTAAGTATTAATTGAATCATTTTAAATTACTTGGGACATTATGTACGTTTCTTGTTTGGAGTATAATTAAGCCAGAGCCGTTCGGTATAATTATTTTTTGACCACTTTATTGACTTGACAAATTTTTTAAAAAAATATTGAGAGATTTATTTTTATAAAATAAAATATAATATATAATAGCTTTTAAATTTTGTTTAGAATAAGATCGCACGGCTTATAATAAAGCCCTAAATGACTTATAATACAATATTTTGAATGAACTTAGCCAAAACTCTACACTCTCATTAAGGCATAAATAAACAAAACTTGTACAAAGTTGCCAAGGAAAATTGGACCATGAACGGCAGAGAATAGCAGAGATTGATGGAACAATGCAGCTGCTAAACAATTACAATTGCAGTTGCTAGCTCCACAAAAATAACATGCTAACACCCACCGAATCTTTTATAACTTCACAAAAGAAAATCACACAAATTCTGAAATCATACAGTCTCGGATTCTTGTTGAAATGGTCCAAGATCTCAAGTCTTCGAATCCGGAAGCATGTATGTGCATAAGAATATCAATCAACCTTGGGTGTTTATTGAATCGTTCTGGTAAGTTTGCACTTGGAAATGAAGATGGTGTCGGAATAATTCAGACTGCAAAGCTTCAAAAGCTCAGCTGCCCGCTGCTTAAGTTCGGCACTGCATCCACTCTGGATAACGAGAAGAAGCTTTGCTGCGAGACCGGCATCCACAGCCACCGAGGAGCATTCCTCGGGGGATAGTTTGCATACGGACCACAAGATTGAGAGTGCATGTCGAGTACAGTTTTCCGAAATTTTCATTAAAAGTTTAACCATAGTTGGTATAGTGTTTGAACAATCTTTCAGAGCTTCTCTCCCTTCAAGCAAGGAGGATAAGGCATCCAATACGAAAAGGGCAAGTTCCATGCACTCGGGATTCGAGAAATGTATCGACTCTATCAATTGAGGCACAGCTCCAATGCTCACAATCAAATTTCGGACTTGCTTGTGTCTGCAAATTAGTTTTAGAAGACCAAGGGCGGGTAAGTGTCCATTAGGTTGTTTCCTATCCCTCACCAGTCTCATCAAAGCAACCAAAAGACTATGGCTTGATATAGTTTCAGCACGGAAATCCTTCTCCTCCATCAATGTTTCAATCAGCCGAATACAATTCACCTTTGTTTCAATCGACCCTTCATTCAAGATATCCACAACTAATGACACCTTTGCAGGTTGCATCAAATTTGATTTCGAATCAGAACTCATATTCAAATTCACAAGAATAGCGATAACTTCAGACCCTACAGCATACGAAGTAAACGGGCCAATTAAAGACAAGAGAAGGGCCACCCCACCTTCATCAATAATGGTCTTCCTGGCAGTTGAATGGCTCCCCACAACTTGTCTCAGCTCCTTCAATGTTTGGATTCGCACCTGACCCTTGACCTTTTTCAGTGTAATCAGAAGCTCTGATGCCCGACCCTGTGCATCTTCGGATCTCTTCTTCAATTGCACGTACTTCTGAGAAAACCAAGTATAGATTAAATGGTAAAGGGTCCTGTTCGGTGTGACCGTGTCATCCCAGAGTTCTTGCATTGTGGTGGGGCAAGTGTAATGCCCCAGGCTAAACCATTTGAGAATGTTGGTTTTCTCGTAAGTTTGCCCAGTGCAAAGAGTAACCGGATCTTGCATGGTTTCAAGAGAAATAGGACAAATAAACACAGATGGAATTTCTGCTAAATAAAGCTCTTCAATCATCTTTTTCAGATCCAATTTCTCCCCAACTCCACCGCCATAACCCCCTTGCTCCACTCCACCCAAAACTCCATCTTTAACAGCAGTATCCAGATCTAATACACGCCCATCTACACCATCCTCAATCCCAACAAGCCCGTCCTTCTTTAAAGGCAGAAACATAGGCATCTGGGCGACCTTCCCCCAACCAAAAAATTGCCCGATCTTTTTTTTAGGCAAAAACCCCGTATGAAAACACTGTCAATAATCTTCCCACCGGAACAATTTCAAGAAAGCACAGTACACAATCAACTACTACACATGAATTCAGTGAAAAAGGATGAACAAAGAATGAAAGTTTCCTCAAAGTACATCGCTTTCATTGACACTAACAAGCAACAATCCTCGCTTTCAAAAGGAACACCTTTATTTTCCTCTCCACACACCCTTATCTCTCTCTCTCTCTCGCTTTTCACTTTCTGTGATTATCTCTTTCTACTGGTCAAAAGACTCATCAACATCATCATACAACACATCATATGACATTCACAATCAATATTCTTCCCAAAAATCAATGCTCTCCAACTTCCCGTTCAAGCTTCTAAAAGTGTAAACCACACATATCTTCAAGAAAAAGAACGAGAGAAAAAGATCTACTTTTGAGCAAAAAAACGCAACAATTATCGAGACCCAAATCAAAAAACCCCGTCAAGTGGAGACATCAGAGGTTATTCAGCAGAAAACGAAAGAAATAATTGAAGAGGTGAGAGAAAAGGGCACCTCCAGCTCCAGCAAAGACTCCTCTTTTTTCTACTTTGCTGTTCTTGGGCCAGCCCATTTGTTGATCAGAGAGACCCGACTTAAATATTATGTTCTATACATTTGAAATCAAATTATATATTTATTGTTTATAATAAAATTATTTATTTATATAAAAAAATATAAAACATAATAAATTTCAAATAATATTATTATTAGATAAATTTAAAATTCATTATAATTAACCTCGAATACTCGACAAGCATATGAAAAACATATTTAAAATTTATAGTCTTATTTCTATTAACAATAAAATATATTTGAAATCTATATATTTTAAATTTATCAATCTAAAATGTAACATAATATAATAACAAATAATTTTTAAACAAAAATAAATATATAAAATCTACACTTAGAATTAATATTAATAATTAATAAATATATTAAATTGTCTGCAAATTGCTTAAAATATATAATTTTTGAATAATGTTAAAGTGACAGCTTGACCACCGTGACAATGTTGCCTTTTCCCGTGTGGCTTTGACTGCATTTGAACTTTGATTTCACATGTACCCAAATACATATCATTTGAAAATTTAATTTAGTTCTTTATATATTTTTAATAAAAATAAAATATATGTATCACAAAATTTATAACGGTCCGACACACTTGTGAAATTCTCCATTTTGACTCAAGGTCTCACGGATTTAAAATGTTCAGCATCTCGTCTGTGCTTTGGCGATGTGGGATTTCGCCTAGGGGTTTTCACCCCCTTTTCGGGACACAGCGTCCTCGCTGAGGTTTGTCCTACTATTCCAAACATATGCGGAGTTGCTCTAATACCAAATATAACGGCCCAACCCACTTGTAAAATTGTCTGTTTCGGCCTAGGATCTCACGAATTTAAAACGCGTTACAAAGAATTGTTATACGTTCATTTAAATGTCAAGCATCTCTCCACGAAAGCCCATTTCTTAAATTTTCTTACCCAGATATTATAACCGTTTCATATGAGTTTTGTATATGTTAAAATGTTTTAATTCTAGAATATAATTGTAGTTTGGAAAAAATAAGGAATTTTTAGTTGGACATAAAAGACGGGTGAGATATGAAAGTGACAAGAACACAAGAACTTTTAAAACAGTGAGAAAATAAATTATAATATTCTGGACGTAAACAATAAATTTCCAGCTAACAATTAAATGCTATTTATTGTTAAACCATAAACAATAAAATCAAAATATATATCACATGACTTGTAACTCGACTTATATTTAATTTAGATCTCAAATTCGATTTCAACTCAAATAATAAATATAGATACATATATATGTATCATACGTCCAACTAATTTTAGCAATTAAATAATTAGATTTAACAAATACATAACATATTATAATATTGAAGGTGAATATTTTAGAAGAAAGTGACAGCTATTTCAGTGGACCGTGACAGTGTTTGGTTTGACTGTGTGAGGCCTTATCATTTTGGCTTCCCTTCTGCAAATGTGTGCATCCAATCATCTGCTGCCAGCTTAGCACTGTGGTGGTGCTTTAATTAATTATTACATCATCGTGGGCTGTTTCTAATTTGATACATTTTTAAGTTTCGTGTTGATTATTATTTATTACAATAATATTATTGTAATATGTGTTTTCTCGACTAATCTTCCCATAAAAAAATTCCGCATGTTGGTGAAATTTTTTTAAAAAAAATATCAATAAACATGCAATTATTTCATTTTCTTTTCATTTGGAATCTCTATAATTTAGATTTATCTTAATTTTCCACCAACATAATTTATACGAGACTGACATATTTAGGAGTGATTCTCGATCCAGTCAAACAACCACGTCTCAATGAATGCCGGGCATAAATAAATGCGTCCAGCCAGAATATAGTACTTATTGAATAAAAATAAGTTTTGTCTGAGATGATCTTACGAATCTTTATTTGTCAGATAGGTCAACACTATCGATATTCACAATAAAAAGTAATACTCTTAGCATAAAAAGTAATATTTTTTTCATGGATGACCCAAATAAGAGATCCGTCTCACAAAATATGATCCGTGAGATCGTCTCACACAAGTTTTTGTATATTAAATAATGGGATTTATTAAATTCGTAATATCCCATCAGAGTTTATAGTTTTTTAAGCTTTTAGAAGGCAGATCTCGTGGTGGTTCCAACTTTCTGTATGGTTTGTCTCCCTTTTTGTCATGCTCGAACACACTACGTGTGGCATTCATGGGAATGTCCCATCATTTTTACCGTCGATATTTAGTGTAAACTCATGACCAATAATGTTGTCTTGAAAAAATAATAACAATTTAATAGTTGAGACTGCATTTAATTGGAATTATTTGATTTGAAGAATTTGAACTTGATATAGAGTAGGTTTAAAATTCACGTAAATTATGTTTGTGAATTTGAAAATCATTGCTTTGAATCTATTAAATCCATCAATTCAGATGTTGTCTAAAATAAATTATGATCCGTATGTACAAATTATTAGTTACATTTACTTATGAGGTGGTACTGGTGTCAAGGTTGAATACACTACAACCAAAAAAAGCACTTTATAAATAATATATTTGTGTTGGATATAGTAAGTATCGATATTTTTAGTATATTTTTCATCAAAGAATATGGTTTAAAGAATGAGTATCTTATCAGACGCTTTCACGAATTTTTATTCGTGAAACGAATCAACCGTGCTCATGTTTACAATAAAAAGTAATTTTGTATGCTTAAAAATATTATTTTTTCATAGATAGTCCAAATAGAATATATGTATAATAAAAATGACTCGTGGGATCGTATAACATGAGTTTTGTGTTGTTTAAATATATATGTATTCGGTATTTCGTTTTTAGTGGAATCATGGGATATGGGCCTCAATTGGAGTATACCTGCCTCTGTCCTTTTGTAAATAAAGCCCAATATGTAACACTGTTGGGAATTGGAAACCCCCAAGGACTTCACAACAAGTCGTCGAGCTACAGTATGGGCTGGACATGGAATAGGATCTTAAACCTTCACGTCCAGATTCAAATTTAACTCCACATATCATCATTATTAAAGTTCAAGTGATTTAGGGGAAAATTATAAGAAACAATGAATCATTTATGCCACAAGGTAATATGTAGATGAGTATGTCTTTTATGAAACTATCTGATGAATCTTTTTTCGTAAGACAGGTCATTCCGATTCATATTTAAAAGTACAAAGTAATATTTTTTAGTATAAAAAGTAATATTTTTCATGAAACAGGTAAATGTTATATCTCTAGATCACAAAATTGATCTATAAGATTGTCTCACATAAACTTTTGTGTATGTAGATATAACTGAAAAAATGTCATAATAAAAAAGATCATGATTATATTATTAGTATATCCAAAGGAGTTATTTATTTTTTTCAAATCCCATCAGGAATTATATATTGTAACTGCGAGAGATTTCGATTCTCAAAATTGCGCTTGGATCATGGGATTTGAAGTTGTGGATTTAAAACATATTTGATTGTTTAGATGAATTTATATTAAATGGCTTTCGAAACTATCAAATTCCATCAATAATTATATCTTGTGACTGCAAAGATTCCGATTCTCAAAATTGCGCTTGGATCAAGGGATTTGAAGTTATAGATTTAAAACATATTTGATTGTTTAGATGAATTTACATTAGATGGATTTCAAATCTATCCATTCCACATGACTTCTGTATATGTAATTGTGATTATAATATATTTGAAATTCACCCAATATGGATATCATCTTCAAATCCTTCCCTTCGAATCAAATTTTTACATCCAAGATGCTTTGTCCAGGTACTAACATAATTCCATGCGATTGCGGTAGAATTACGGTTGCCATCGATCACAGCCATGAGTTTTCTCAGTAAAAAGACCATGTACAACACTGAAATATATGTTTAAAGTCCAATTTTTTTGTAGTTGGGTATGTATAATATCTGATTTATGAAATATAAAAATGAGAAAATAACATTTAAAATTTAAAAAAAATTACATTTTTATAAATTGTTAATGAAAAAATACTTGTTTTCTGTTAATTATAACTAGGGTAAAATAAATTTCATGATGATATGGCTGCAGTGATTCGAAATTAGGATGCGGCCAAAGTCCAATAACCAAGAAGGACATTGAAGAGTGAGAGGGGCCCAATGGACCGTCCTCAATCAGTCAAAGCCTAGTATCAGTCAAAGCATCCTGGCCCACTCTGCTGTCCTGCCTGGCAAGATGAAAAGTGGAAAAAGTTCAATTTCGTGGCACATAGATCACCTTCTCCAATGGACCGTCCTCCGCCGGTCAAAGCCCAGAGCCAGTCAAAGCACCCTGGCCCACTCTGCTCTCCTCGCTGGCAATGTTGAAAAAGTGGGGAAAAGTTCCATGACGTGGCACATGGATAACCTGCTATAAATGCTCCCAGACTTGGACATATGAATATATACGTGTGTGTGTGTGTGTTTATATATATATAAACAGATAGAAAACACAGAAAACAAAGTTATCTAAGTTTATTTCATTCAACATAAAATTAATTCATGGAATTTATCAAGTCTCATTTTAAAAAAATTCAACTAAAACTCATCAGATGTAGTTTATTTCATCAAATTATCCTTGAAACACAAGATTATTTTCTATTTGAGTTTCCACATGAAATTTTTATACTCACTGACATACACCATCCCCGAGTGAGATGAAGATAGAGAGAGAGGTTTGACAACCACATGCACCGGTACGTCACCCACACTGCTCGAATAAAACTATGTTTTTTCCCCCGATCAGATATAAATTTAATCCATTATATTCAGAATGTGTAATCAGTACTGGTTGCATTCCTCCGATCATCATCGTCAGTACTGCGAGTAAATTGTGAAGCATATATCAGCAGTACACAGTTGAGTGGAAAGGCATCAAAATTTGATCACCCTTTTAATTCCTCATCATATTTGTGACGAAAATGTACAGAAATTATTAAAGGGAGAACATATGTGTGTGTATATAAATTAAGTGGCGATATATAAATATAAAAAAGGGAACTTTATTTTAACATCTTTCTCACGAGGTGGCTTCACTTTTCAGATTTCACTAACCCCTAGCACTGCTCCACTCAAGCACATCCACACACAAGATTTAACACGCACAAACTGTCTCTGTCTGAACCCATCACTGCTTTGGGTTTTTGCATGGATCTCACTATTTCTGGCAAAGAGGGTAAGGATATTTTGGGGAGGGATTATAGAAAAGGGAACTGGGCGATTCAAGAAACCATGGTTTTGATAGAAGCTAAGAAGATGGACGATGAAAGAAGGATGAAGAGAAGCGGTGCTGATCAGAGGGCGAAACAGGCGGAGCTGAGATGGAAATGGGTGGAAGATTATTGCTGGAAAAATGGGTGTTTTAGGAGCCAGAACCAGTGTAATGATAAGTGGGATAATTTGATGAGAGATTTCAAGAAAGTGAGGGAGTACGAGAGGAAAGTGGATGCGGGGATGGGGGATGTAGAAGATAAATCCTACTGGAAAATCGAGAAGAATGAGAAAAGAGAAAACAATTTACCTTCCAATATGTTAATTCAGATATATGAAGCATTGGTGGACGTCGTGGACAAGAAAGATCAAACGGTGGTGGCCGCAACCGGTGGCGCTGCTAGTTCCAGTGCTAACGTGCCGCCTTATCCTGGTTTCGGAAAATCGTCCGCTATGGCTTTAAGTCAGCCTTCAATAATGCCTTTGCCGGTGCAACAACAGGCTCCGACAATGCTGCTACCGCTCCCTCCGCCGGCTGAGCCACCAAATATTCCCTTCTCTCAGCCGTTGCCCACAGTAGGTACTCTCTCTATATGATCTCTCGTTTATAGACGCAAAAGGGATTTGAAAGCTAGCTATAGCTTTACATGGTTACGCACATGATTACTGCTGGATATTTTCTTGTGATGAATTAAGAATATATTTCTGTAGAAGTTCCAAATATAATCTACTGTAATTAATAAAAAACGGCCCAGATTCCGAAGACACGAGTGAGTATTCAGACTCTCCGGCGAAAAGAAGGAAGAAAGGAGGAGGAGGAAGTGGCGGAGAAGGCACCAGCGGATCCGCCGCATTGGGAGAAATAGGAACTGCAATCTCGAATAGTGCTTCAATAATGGCGAAGGCGATACAGTCAAGCGATGAAGCACAAGGAAGAAGACACAGAGAAGTGTTGGGGTTTCATGAAAGGAGACTGCAGATCGAGGAATCGAAGGCCGAGATCAAAAGACAAGGCATGAGTAATCTGGTGGAAGCCATGAACAAGCTCGCAGATTCCATCCATGCTCTGGCTGCGAATAACAAAAATCAAGAAAGCTTCAAATAATGTGGAGCCATAGCCATTAATTAATTATTATTCTTATGAAAATTAACCCGTATAATTAAGGATGATTATTGATTCTTAACTTTGATATTACATTTAATCAATTAATTAATTATCATTGGCTGGTGTAGATGGAGATGCATTTATATATATGATTGAATCAATAAGATATTCAGATTTGACTCTATTCTTCGTGTTTCAGAAGCATTAAATTCCCTGCCGAAAGTGGAAGTGCCAACTTTATTTCTTTTATTATATATATATTTTTTAAATATTAAATGATTGAAAATCTTTATTAAATTTGATAATTTTTAAGAATAGATATTTATAATTACATATATAACGATTTTTTGAATATAATGATTTCTGAATTATCATTATTTTCAAGAATTGTTAATTATAGTAGGTACATTGAATATTTTAAAATTTTGACATTTCCTTTATTTTAGTATATAATTATTTTACAAAATTTTATTTTGGTGTATAATTATTTTTTAAATCGTCATTAAGTAGAATAATTATTATAGGACAAGCATATATAATCATAACATAAAAATTAATTACTCTATAGTCCCATCTTTATAACGTAGCGCGGATAACAAAATACTTCAGGAACAAAAGAATATGTATATAATAAAAAAAAATACTGAGAAAATGAGTGACGTCGGATCTTAACAAATAATATTATTTTTGTTGGAAACATAATCACAATAGGGAAAATGTAAGTTTGATATCTGAGAGATATGAATCATCACCAGAAAATAGACACACATTTCCGGACTCATGGACCTAACAGCTCGGACTATTAGCACCTAAATAGGTGCACTCTCATTGTTATAAGTATAAGGAAATAAAGTTTCATATTTACTAACAATTATATATCTTTGGCCTAGTGGTAAACACTTAATTATAAAAATTGGTATAAGATCGATGTCATTGTTTCAAATCTCGCAAGAAGCATATTTATATACTTTTTGGAAGAAAAATGTTAGGTTAGACGTGCATGAATGAGAGCAGTACTGAGTGAGTGTCGTCATGGAAAATTCTCGTGCATCAAACTGCTGAAGTTGCGTCACTTGATCTGATTGACTAGATGTGCCATAAAAAAGTAAAGTTCGATCTTAATGGACTCTGTTGGAGACATGACATATGATAAAGAAAGGGTAATATCGATATGAGACAATATCAACAGATATACATTCACCTCCTCGAACTCATGAGCCTAACAGTCTGACTCATTAGCACCCAAATAAGTGCACCATACGTTACACAAGTATAAAAAAAATAAAATTTTGAATTGACTGATAGTTACAAATTTTGACATAGTGATAAGCTCATCATCTAACAAAATGTAACCAACTTTATATCTTAATATTAATGAATAAAATATTAAATTTACAAACATTAATTAATTAAAATATTTTTTTATCATCGAATAAAAATTTCATAATATATTACACAGATATATGCCATCTGTATTATATCAAAAAGATTATGATAATGGCACTAAAATGTGGTTTGGTCTCCAAAGTCATATCAAATTATTTTAACCAAAGAATAAGCAAACCTCACTCCAATTTAGGGGTGCACGAGTTCAGCCGAATATCATATTATTCGAGCTCAAATCTCAAACTTCATCGAGTAATTAATTTATAGCTAGAGCTTATGTACATGTCGAGATATTCGAGCTCATATTCGAAAGTCTTCATAACATAATTATCAGCTATTATAATGTTTAATGAGTTACTTAGTAGAAACACGACCGTAGGTGCGATGATTTACTTCATGGCGAGGTCTCTGGTTTAAGTCCAGGATGGAGACAAACTCGAATTGAATTTTGACGAAATCTTATTCAATAATAATTTGACTCTCTTACACGGTTGCACATTTACCCCAAAATAAATAATAATAAAAACATAGAGTAAAAATAATAGATTACCTGAATTACTAAAGGAGATAGGAAGTTGGAGTGAAAATCAATTGCAGGTGAGGGGTATTTTTGGTATCTGATTTCGGTTTTATTTTCCTCTTGCCTCTCATTTACGTCACACTTTCTTCGTCCTTCTCGTCAACTCGTAGGCCGATTAGAAAACTTTCGAGAAGGCACGACCCTTAATTATTTCCTTTTAAATCTGTTTTTTGATATAAATTCTGCTATAGATTCCAATCTTGCTTTTGTCGACCCCAGATATATTTGTTGATTTGCGCCTGAAATTGATTCATGGCATCCAGCGGGAACAAGAACATCAATGCTAAGCTGGTATGTGTTTTCCACGATCTTTTCTGTTTATTTGGTATCTGGATGTGACAATGAATTTTTATTGATAAATATTCACGTGGGTTGATTTGATTCCTCGCTATGACTAGGGGTTTGCTTGTTTTCTTGCGAATGAAATCTTGGGTTTGTTGATCATGGTAATAACTTGGGGAAAAAAGTGTGTCGATTTTGATTCACAGGGTTTGACTAGTTCTTAATCATTTGATTATTCGTGGGTCCTTCTCAATTTGCAAATTTGGACTGTTGATTCCATTACCAGATGGCAATCTATAGCTGTTGACTTAATGCATTTATTCACCTTCTCTTATTTGTGTACTTTAACCAGACTAAACTTAAAGCGTTAACGAATAAGAGTAGTGAAAAAGTATCCAACTGTTTCCGAATTTTGATTTGGGTTTTGACCGGTTTTCTTGCATGTATTTTCAATTGTCTTTTCCGTTAGTAGTTTATTCAGTTTACAGACACAAATCATTAGAGGACAAATGGAAAACCTGACTCTGCGATTTGGAAATAGTTTCGAAAATTATAAAGTATTGACTACGCATTTCACTCAGAAGAGTCATATTCGTCGTGATTTGATCATGGTTTCACTCATTTAAAGTTTTAGCTCAAACTAAGCATTTTTCTCCAAATGCAGCCTTACATTTTTTGGGCAACATTTTGTCTGTATCCGATATCATGTTCTTTATACTTATACATAAAGCTTGTTATACATATTTTATGCTCATGATAGACGAGCACTGCATTGAGTCAGATTCTATACTCCTGCAGATGAAGTAAAAATGTTTGACATATTCGATGGCATTGTTAATTCAGAAATTTACCATAGTTCCCCTTTGAGAAGAGTCTAAATTTTAACTTGTTTTTCTTTCAGGCTTTTGAGTAAAGAACTGTCTTTGATTCATCTCATGTTTGTGACCTTTGCTTGCCCTTTTACTCACTCACTTGAATGAGGTTTTCTTTGTCTCTACTCTAGGTTCTTCTTGGAGATGTAGGAGCTGGAAAATCTAGTTTAGTGTTGCGATTTGTAAAAGGGCAATTCATTGAATTTCAGGTTGGTGCATACAGTCATGGGGTTTGATATTGGCGTATGTTTAATTCAGACGTCCCCCCATGAATATTGATGTTGACTGAAAAAATCTGATGTTATAGGAATCAACTATTGGCGCTGCATTTTTTTCCCAAACAGTTGCTGCAAATGAGGCCACTGTAAAATTTGAAATATGGGATACCGCTGGTCAGGAGAGATACCACAGCTTAGCTCCAATGTATTATAGAGGAGCTGCGGCTGCCATAATTGTCTATGACATAACTAATCAAGTAAGTGCTAATAGTTTGACCAGCTGTCCAGGAGAGACATAAGTTAGTGGTCAAAATAATCCTTTTTCATGCCATGGAGATCGATTTGAACCACACCACTGTGATTTAATCTACACATAAAAAACCAACAGTAAACTGTTATTTTTGGTGCTGCAGCAAGCCAGGGGCTTATAGTGACATTTGATGGTGCATACCAATTTTCTTTGTTACAATGTATATAAACATAATAACAACTTTCTGGTTAGGCTTTATGATTATCTATTTGTCAAGCTGAGACGTAAAAAATGCTTAATAATAATGTTGGTGTGCACTGATTTAATATGTGGTACATCAATATTCAGGCGGCACATCTTAACATTTATTGATGGATTAATGAAATGATTGAGAGACGACTTAGGATGAAACTTATTGTGCATGCTGATTTATTCTTGTCATTTAATTCCTTTTTTTTATAGACATCCTTTGATCGGGCCAAAAAATGGGTTCAAGAGCTTCGAGCACAAGGTGAATTTCAACCTACCCTGTGAAGTTCACTGCAATTTATTTTCAATTTCCTTTTTATTTATCCAATTTTCTGATGCCCATTTGTGGTTTGTGTACCTTTATTTAATCATTCCTTTCACTACTGTATGTGTTTCTGTGGCTCAAGGGAACCCAAATATGATTATGGCGCTTGCTGGGAATAAATCGGATATGTTGGATGCAAGAAAGGTGGCAGCAGAGGTGAGAATAAATCTGTCGCCTTTTTTGCAAATCTTCCGTACTCTTTTGAATATTATAATTTACATGGAAAAAACTTCTGTAAAATGTCTTGCATACTCTTGAACTCAATGCCATTTTTGTTGCTTGCCAAAGAGTAACTGGTGTTTGATGATTATAATTTTTATATTATTCTTATCAAGATCTGTTTTCCTGGAATAGTGAGACTATAAAACGAATGAGAGAGAATTGCAGACGGAGTTTATTACTTGAGAGATCTAAATTTGTGGTGTTGCAGCAGACGGCAGACCTGCTTTTGCTTTTAGCATTAGTATTTGAATCTAAATCTTTATTACAGGAAGCACAAACTTACGCGCAAGAGAATGGCCTTTTTTTCATGGAAACCTCTGCCAAGACAGCAAATAATGTCAATGACCTGTTTTACGAAATAGGTAAGAATAGTTGAACATTTACTTTTGTGGCTGAAGCAATGGAAAATCGCTATTTAAATTTTAGAATTTGAAAACTGTGTGTTAGCTGTTTGGCAAGACTAGATCATCAATTCATAATGAGTTTTGAGGGTTTATTTATCTGTTTTCCTTAAATTTATGTTCCCAAAAAAATTGCCTCTTCCTGTGGGGTGGTGTTTTGGGGGTGGGGGTGGATTATGATTAGGCTGTTAATGTATATTTTTAATCTCTCTATAAAAACAGTGGAAATTAGATTTCTCGGAATGAGAGGCATACACCTTGGTATTCTTTTCTCGGAATGAGAAGCATATGCCTTGGTTTTCTCTTTTTATCGTCGTTTGACAAGATTGAGAAATCAAACAAGCTAACAGCTTCCAAGTTGCTATTGAGATTAAAGCACCATAATTACTGTAATTTATTTGTTTGATGTTGGTGGCTCGTGTTCTCTTGGATTTTAACTAGTCTCTTGTCATGTATCTACAGCAAAACGATTACCTCTGCTGCAGCCGGCCTCAAACCCATCAGGCATGGCTCTTGTGGATCGACCGGCAGACACAGCTACCCGTGCTTCTTGTTGCTCGTGAAATGGATTCGGATTCAAGTCAAAATATGTCAAAGTTGTGAACATAAATAATTAAGATTTCCCTGTACCTAATTTTGTTCTGTCGTTGCTCATGAGCTCAGCTTCTGATGTCCATATGACATTTCATGTTTATCGTTTTCCAAGATTTATTGAAGTGATTTTTTTTAACATTAACATCATTTGATTTTCCATGCCATTATTTTTCCATAATTCAGATGATGTCAGTGGGGTTCGATATGGCTTGGCACCTTGATATCTAATTTTTGCCTAGGTAATTTTCCAAAAATAGCCTAGTTCAATGTTGCCCCTAGGATGAAAATGTACAGAAGTGGGAAGCCATTTAATGCCGCAGATGAACTTACGAAACTACGTTAAAAACAGAACTATATTATGGTGGAGAAAAAAAAAGTGGTATGTCGTAACCATTTACTGTATATCGAGTTCCAACAAATGTTGAAATCTGCACGTCTGTTTGTCTGTATGTCATTTCCTGTTTTCTGCATATGCTCCAGGTCCACGAGAAAAATGGAGAAAATCTAAGACACTATCTTCTAGAGAACTCGTCACGTTTTCTTTGCTATAGTCTTTTTCAACCCATTGATAATCTTCCCGAACCACATCAAGTTCATGATTGCAAGTGCAGAGGGTGTGCCGTGTACCAAAAGAAAACCAATGATGTGCATCTGCATGACCTGCAAGAGAGTATGGATTCAACAATTTACGAAAATAATTGAAAAACTGGCTCATTCGTACCAAATTACTTGGAAAGAACGTGCCGAATTACAGAGGGACTCATTCATGCGGCATCAAAAGTTCATAGAAAAATAATGCAATTAGGCAAATATGAATTTAGAGCATTAAGAAGGCCACTACCTGATCATGGTGGAGGTAAACATGGTAGAACATAAAAACAAACAAGATAATTCTCGCCACCTGCAGTTCAAACAAGTATGATTACTTATAAGTATACTTGAAACAATGGCTCTCCATTACAAAGAAATAAGCAGTTGCAGGGTTCAATAGGACAACGCACCAACCAAGCAAAAAATATCACAATGCCATTGATCAGATACGCGTTGGATTTCTTCAACCCAGCAATATCTAGATACCTACAGCAAGAAGCCCCCATAAATTTATCAAGAAAACAGTCAGACCGGCACAATATCAAGGGTGTTTTTTTCCGACATCCAAAAAACCAACCATCTCATGTTGATCTCTGGGGTTGTCACCTCGGATAGCAGCACCATGAACGTGTAAAGCTGCCCCTCTCCAGTAAACATGGAATATGCCACGGCAATCACTGAAAGAGAGTGATGGACTATCTGAACTCACAAAAGCGACACAACTGTCATGGTCTACGCTATATTTTGTATGTAATTTCACAGTTAATGCTCTATAGACAAAAATAGGGTTAATTTCTACGGTGCATTTACACAAAATGTATATGGTGGTTACAGACAATAGACGAAAAATCCAGATGCCACTATCATTGAGAGAAATCTCCAAATTTGACCACATGAAGCAGCATATACTTAGTTTAGTGTAGAGAGAGAGAGAGAGCATTATCAACCCATAAAACAAATTAAATAGCTCTTCTTGAATGAAATGCGCTTACGTACTCCACTCCACCCAAAGAAGGATACAGCCAACAAATCATTCCAAGGTCTGAAATGAAGTACCCAACAGATACCTGCAAAAAGTTGCACACAGAGCTTAAATAGATGAATATCATGGCTCGCCTCATTAATAAAGTACCAGAACAAATTATATAAAAATCAAGGGCCTACAATTTCTAGTCTTCCAAAATTGTTGCAGGGACAGACTACTAATTTAGTTTTAAAATCTTCAACATCAAATTTCAAAGATTGGAAATCAAACAAATGGCCTACATGCATAACACCTTTCATTTGCACAACAATCATAAACATAAGATGGACTGAGTTCATTGATAGTCGAGGTTATAGGATTGCTTTTACAAATTTGGCATTTAAAATTTTCATCTTTTATCTCCCTTAGGCCTTTGGTGGTATTGCTCATGATATAGTCAATTACTAGTTGTCTTTTCTAACATCTCATAGATGCAGCCATGGCAAAAAATAACATCATAAGAGTTATTAATTATAAGGAAATGCATATAAAGGCCCACTGTTCCAAGCGATGTTCTCAGAATCACCAAAAAGAGCGATCAACTTAAGAAAATAATCCAAATCAGAATCCCTATGCAAGTTAAAATAAGCTATAAGCCGTGTTTACCCCAAGAGTAACTGTTGAGAGAGTTGAATTCCGGAACGTAATAAAACCAATAGATTGGTGATCAGAGAAGAGATCGGACCAGAACACAAAATACAAGGACATGGTTGATATAAAAATGGCATGAAGAGTGGAAACACCACTGCAGGAAAGTCGAGTACAAAGAGCGTCAGAGGAACATAAAAACACGAAATAAAGATGAAGAGCTAGTGTATATTCACCGGTTGTTCCACTCTATTCGTTGAATCTTTGTAAGGCCGTTATAAGTCCTCAAGAAAAAAGAGCTGGTGAGCTGAGTCAGATCATACACCTGTTGGAGGGCCAAACCAATTGTCGAACACACACGAAAAGATCGATAGCAGAAACACTTTAGTTGGGAAAATATGGAATTCATTTTGTGAATCAATATCACTTTATTGCTACTAACTGATTAAGTTGGCAACATGTCCTTCTAAATTAAAAAATCTATGCAGTCGGTCAAAAAGGCACCCTGGTGAGTATCTCCATATTAACGAAGTAAAAGATATGATCCTTCAAAACAACTATAAGCAATTAAAAAGGAACTAAAAATCTCAAACTCACCAATTTGAACACCAGAATGCCACCAAGAACAACAGTGTACGGAATAAGAGGATCGGCCAGTAAGTAATATTTTACCAGCACCTCAGCTTTATTTTGATAAGATTTAAATGCCAAAACTTTCCTCGGAGAAACTCCCATTATAGCAAGCTATGGGTCCATGTGTTGATTTCTTCTAGGACATAATAATTCTCTACCTTCCGGGAAATAGGTTCAAAAATATACATTAAAGTTACCCAGACTCTATTAGAAAATGAATGGAGAGCATAGTTTTTGCTTTCCACGAATCAGCCCTACAAAGAGTTGAGAACAACAAAGAGCCAAAGAACACACGATGTTAATTTTAAGATGCAGGCTTGTAACCCTTTGCAAAATTGTGGGTTATTAATGACTTTTTATAACATAAAAAAGAAAAGTTTGAGTAGTTCATGCTTCAGGAAAATGCATTTAAATAATTATTACTGTAAAAGCTTAAAATCAACCACATTTCAAATATTATACAAGCGTCTACAAAGATCCCCAAATATAGTACATCTAGATGAAGTGCCACGCATTTTAAGCATCATTATGATACTCCAAATCCGTATGCTCAGCCAGGGATGAAAAAAGCACTTATCATCCAGAGAATGAACAAGCCAAAGGTGAAACTTCTGTTTAAATGGGACATCTATAAATCCCAAGTCGTCGAATAGTTTAATGGGACAATCATATCTTGAATTCACGCAAAAATTGTTCTATCCAAATCATGGTGGGAACACGTATCCATCGTCTCCAAATCACAAAGGCAAATGCACTCGAATGTAAAATACCCAAATAAGCCAAGAGATCTAAAACTGACTGCAATAAATTAGTTACAGAAAAAGAGTCGACTTTACCTATCAGTCCACAGATCAAAATACCCAACAGCAGATTTCAAGAAATTAAACAAACCCACTAATCACATTTCAGATGGCAATACCGATGATGATTTTCTCGCTCTCTTCTCATGAAACTGTTGGTTTGTTGTGTGTGCTCTTTCTGGGTTAGGAAGACAAGAAAACCTCCTCGGAACCGACCAATGAAGAAGGTAAGATGGGAATGTACAATTTTAAGAAGCCAGGAAATGAACAATTAGACTGCTCTATGAATCAATGTAGAAAAACATCAGAAAATGTGCAATTAAATGTATTTTGACAAAAAAATTTCCCCATTTTCCAGTANAAAAAAAAAAAAAAAAAAAAAAAAAAAAAAAAAAAAAAAAACTAATCTTGGTACGGAGGTTGTTAGAGGACCAAACTCTTTTAAAGTGCACTTCGTTTGCAATGCTCGTGTTCTGGTGTGCGGATCGCGTGAATTTTATCTGGATTAACGTAATATCTTTCACCTTTTGGATTCGAAACACCCTTTATCCATTAATTCATATTGATATGGATTATTCGGATCCAATTTTTAGATTTTAAAATTTTAAATTCTATTAATGATGTGGTGATAATTTATTTTAACCAAATATCAAGAAAATAATTTCAAGATCATATCAAGACAAAGAGAAAAGCACGTGTAATAAGCCTTTTATATGTATGCATCCACATGCACAAAACCATTTCCATGAACTTATATATATATACAAATTGTAACACCCATATTTTAAATAAAATTGAGTAATATAATCATGTTAAATGATATAAGTTTAACTTTGGATAATGTAACGGATTGGTGTTCATCCCAATCCAAATACTCTAAATTTATGGCGTCTATGTGATTTTTTTTTATATAAAATATAAATATCTATTTTTTTTTTCTCATTTTCATATCTCTTCAATAATTTATTTATATCATAATCATACTCAAAATGAATGATATATTCATTCTTTAGTCGATATGCATTGATTCAAGAATATGATGAACAAATTTTTTTAAAAATTATATATATTGAATTAGGTAAAAATGCAAACATCTTTTTTTCTAAAATTGGGACAGAGGCCGTACCTTTTAAAATCATATCATGTTTATAAGTCTCTTTTGAGCTTAAAGTTGCTCATTTCTGTATCTCATCTATTATTTTAGATTCTTGTTCTTGTTGTGCGAGGGTTTTCTTCTGCATATTTTGAATTAATCCAATCATCATTCAAAGTATCGCTGGCCGAGCTAGTCCCGGAATATCCATGTTCGTTCAAAGAAGTAGCAAAAGGGTATGTTCAGAAATGATTTCCCTGTCAATAATCGCTTCCTGTCCACTGCTTTGACTGAAAAAGTGCTTCCTTTTGGTGCTTCCCATTAGCTCATAAGTTATCAAGAATCCAACAATTGCATGCTTTGGAAACTACCTTAAAAGTGGTCCCAAGCTTCCTGTCAACAAAGCCGTAATTCAGTCTCGAAAATCTCTCTGTTGAAGGATCTGGGAAACATGTCTACGTATTCGTTGGTGCACTGCTTAAATTAGGCCTTAACATGAATGAGGTTTATGCTTTATTCCTGAAGAATCAGTTGCTGTCTAGAAAGCGGTGCCAAGAATTTCTGGAAGGCATTGCATTTCCTTTTTGAGATTGGGATGGGACCAGAAAATATTGCCATGATTTTATCCAAGCAAATGAAACTATTGGGTTCTCAGTCTCTAAAAGGACCAAAGACCGCGTTGAGGAATTTCGATGGAGATAAGCACAGTTTATGTCAAACTTTAATAATGGAGGACCCTTCAACGTTTTTCAACTATGATTTCAAATCAAAGATCCCCAGTGCTAACGAAGGGGACGCCAGAAATCCAAACAACTATTTTGAGAAGAAATTTTTTTTACTCAGAATTGGTCATGCGGAAAATTCAGATGAGATGGTGAAAGCTCTTAAACGGTTCCGAGGCAGGGGAGACCAGTTTCAAGAGAGATTTGATTGCTTGGTGCAAGCTGGTTTGGACTTAAAGGCTGTATCATCAATGGTGAAACAGGCCCCGGCACTTCTAAACCAGACCAAAGATGTTCTAAAGAAAAAGATCAACTGTTTGAAGAACTACTTGGGGTACCCATTGGATTCTATTGCGAGTTTTCCGTCATACCTGTGCTATGATGTGGAGAGAATTATTCTGAGATTTTCCATGTACGTATGGCTCAGGGAAAAGGGTGCTGCAAAGCCCACTTTATCTGTGGGCACACTTCTTGCTTGTTCAGAGGCACGATTTGTAAGATATTGTGATTGTACATCCAGAAGTTCCTTTTATGTGTGAAAATTTGAAAAAAATTTTGGCCTCTAGCTGAGATTATTGATGTCTGTTCCCAGTTTTAAAGCCCTTGCAATCTTCTGAAAGAATCCATTGGGCAATTTTCTCCACTTATTCCTCCATTTTAAAAACTAGGAATGTATACGTGCTATGCACGTGGGTGACTAATAATGAAAAAGATAATCACGAGAATTAGATAATGTTTAAAATCGTTCGAATAACATCATGTTTATAAGTATTTATCAATCTAAATATATCAAAACACAATACATAAANCTTTTGCTAAATTTTAAACATTGCAAATTTTATTTAATTTCTATGTTTTTTTTAGAATACATATTGTAGATAATTAATTTTGTATCAGAATCAATCATTTATAAATTAATATTGGTGATTAATAATTTCAGCGAAATAAAATTTTAACACAATATCACTCAAATAAATATGTATAGTAAAACACAAATATAAATAAAATAATATATAATACTCAGTTAAAAGATATTGTATGTAAAATTATAATATATAACAAATGATAATAAATTATCAATATAATTCATATTTATTATAAGGATTATATTGATTAAAATTTTTTTAAGGATTATATCATAAATTTAGTTCAAAAGTATAAAGTAATTTTCATTCTTTTTAATTTATCCTTACTTTTTCTCTTTATGAATAAAATTGAAATAAATCAAACTAATCAAATTATGTTGTAAATAAAATATAATTTTTTTTGCANCCTTACTTTTTCTCTTTATGAATAAAATTGAAATAAATCAAACTAATCAAATTATATTGTAAATAAAATATAATTTTTTTTTGCAAAAAAATATATAGAATCCACATGCACGCAGTGTTAATTTTTATTGGAAAAGGATCATAAGAAAAATGACATTTACCGACACGATTTTAATGAAACTTGTAGAAAAGTGTAAGCTTGAGATATATATTGAGATATTAATTAAATATCATAATTTAAGAAATTAAAATAAAATAAAGTATCATATTAAGGTATTTTTGTAATATTTGTCGTTAATTCAACCAAATAATAAAATAAGGTTACTATCATTTTCAATCTCAATCCTTAAATATATTTTTCTCAAATAATTTACAACACGTTATTAATTTAGTTAAATTAACATAATATTAATCGAATTATACCTGATTACAAATTAAATGATCTCATCCGAAAGCAAACCGATATACTATCCTAACCACACTTTATCCCAACGATTTCATCATGAAAAAATTTTGAGTGGAGGTGATAGTGACAATCATTTACCCACACATACGCTCCGTTGAGTTGCAATAATAATAATAATAATAATAATATACTTTTATTAGTAATCATGACTTAGTTAATGTGGTGTGGTACAACACTAATATTTAAACAATGAGGTTAAAAGTTCTTAATATAATAAAACTAAAATAAATATAGATTAATATATAATTCGGAAGAGGAGAACTTAAAATGACTATCAAAATAAATCTTTGGAAACTAATATAATCTCATAATTTTATGAAAAATGATAAATATATTATATAGATTAACTGAACTATAAAAAAGATGAAGGAAAAGAAACGGTAACACGAACCATCGATAAATTAAACTAATTAAATCAAGGAAACTAACGTAACATCAAATAATTAAGTAAAAAACTCATAGAAAGAGGAAAATAGATAATCACTAAAATAAAATGAGACATTAAAAATCCAATGGATTAAACAAATTAATGTAATAAAAGTAAAATAAATATAGACTATATAATTTTTGGATAAGGGAGCTCAAAATAACCATCAAAATAAATCCTTAGAGACCAAGATATAATCTTCAAATTTTGTGAAAAGTGACAAGAATTATTAAATCAAAGAAACTAACGTAACATCAAATAATTAAGTAAAAAGAGTACTCATAGAAGGGAGAAAATAGATAATCACTAAAATAAAATGAAACAGTAAAAGATCCAGATAATCATTAAAATAAAATGAAACAGTAAAAGATCCAATGCATTAAACAAATTAATGTAATAAAAGTAAAATAAATATAGACTATATAGTTTGGATTGAAGATCTCAAAATAATCATCAAAATAAATCCTTAGAGACCAAGATATAATCTTCAAATCTCGTGAAAAGTGACAAGACTTAACCAAACTTTGGGGGAAAAAAACAAGAATAAGCCATGTAGAACCGCAAGGCAGAAAAATTAAGAATGAATTCAATGTTTTCAATGAATATTAATGCTCATATATTAATAATCAGTAATTAAAAATAAAATAAGTATAGACTATATAGTTTAGATAGAGGAATTCAAAATAACCATCAAAATAAATCCTTAGTGACCAAGATATAATCTTCAAATTTTGTGAAAAGTGACAAGAATTAGTCGAACTTTGGGAAAAAAACAAGAAGTCATGTAGAACCGCAAGGCGGAAAATGTAGGAATGAATTCAATGTTTTCAATGAATATTAATGCTCTTATATTAATAATAAGTAATTAGTTATAGTTATTTAAGATAAGCAAAGAAATTACAAGTTAACCTATATAAGAATATAACTTATTAAGCTAGATAAAGAATGGCATATAGGGAAATTTACAATTGGAAGTTGTATATTTATATGTAAGTAGATAATCATCAAAATAAATCCTTAGAGACCAAGATATAATCTTCAAATCTCGTGAAAAGTAAAGAGACTTAATCAAACTTTGGGAAAAAAAACAAGAATAAGCCGTGTAGAACCGCAAGGCGGAAAAATTAAGAATGAATTCAATGTTTTCAATGAATATTAATGCTCATATATTAATAATCAGTAATTAAAAATAAAATAAATATAGACTATATAGTTTGGATAGAGGAATTCAAAATAACCATCAAAATAAATCCTTAGTGACCAAGATATAATCTTCAAATTTTGTGAAAAGTGACAAGAATTAATCGAACTTTGGGAAAAAAACAAGAAGTCATGTAGAACCGCAAGGCGGAAAATATAGGAATGAATTCAATGTTTTCAATGAATATTAATGCTCATATATTAATAATCAGTAATTAAAAATAAAATAAGTATAGACTATATAGTTTGGATAGAGGAATTCAAAATAACCATCAAAATAAATCCTTAGAGACCAAGATATAATCTTCAAATTTTGTGAAAAGTGACAAGAATTAATCGAACTTTGGGAAAAAAACAAGAAGTCATGTAGAACCGCGAGGCGGAAAATATAGGAATGAATTCAATGTTTTCAATGAATATTAATGATCTTATATTAATAATAAGTAATTAGTTATAGTTATTTAAGATAAGCAAAGAAATTACAAGTTAACCCATATAAGAATACAACTTATTAAGCTAGATAAAGAATGACATATAGGGAAATTCACAATTGAAAGTATTATATTTATATGTAAATAGATTTATCTTGAATCAAGCCTTTGATCCTTCTTCTATATTTCACGTTATTGCTGAACATAAGAAATACGGAACTTATCTATTTATTACAAGAGAAATTCTTTTCTCTACAGATGAGAGAACTTGCATAAAAATTTCCAAAAAGATTCTAGAATTTCATTCCTCATTCAAACAAGAATACATCAGAAATTACAATTATTCAAGTACAAATTTTGTAAGTTGGTGATAGAGGAGCACGCAGTCCCCTCTTGCTGCGTTGCACTGGAACCAAAAAGTGTTTCGAACACAGATATATACTATAAGACCCTAGCATTAGTTCAATGATCTCTGGAGGCTTGGAAAAGAGGCATCCTTTAGTGTTTCCGGGCTTTATAACGTGATGAAGATGATGACGAACAAAAGCCAGAGCGGTGCAGCTTAGCTTTGTCCTTGCTGAATGCTCGATGCACTTCATCTTTGAGTTCCATGAAACGCAAGCGCTTCATTCTTTGTTCATCTGAGGTGCCCTTTTCGAGGTAGACTATGTCGGGCAAGTCATCCTCCATAAACTTATCCAGTACCTGGGAGCAATGAGGAAAATAGCGCCTGCCCAATTGAACTGACGCTATACTTCGTTAGCGAAAGCCCAAGAACTTTATATGCAGAAAAAAAATTGGCATACAACTTTTGGCTAGAGATGGTTGAAGCGGCATTGCTTCTTTGTTCCAACTGACCAACGTATACTACTATATTTGATTTAACAGTTACAGCAAGCCGAGGAAAGCGAATCGTCTTATGAATTCAAGCAATTGTATAAACTAACGACCTTGCTGCACTTTCCGTCGTAAAGATATTATCAAATTGAACAAAACCGTCAGCAGCTAATTTATATCATGCCTATACCAAATCACCTCGAGATGAGAAAAAATCAAGCAATTTATACCTGTTCTGGAGAGAGTATCTATTCTCGAAAGGATCCTTTTGTTCTGACTAATGGGTGTCTCATTCAAATCGACTTCCACCATGTTCCCGTCCGAGCATCTTGATGACAAGAGACCAGCGAGCTCAGATGTCTCAGCATGAGCTATTTCCATAGCTAGCTTAGCTTCTGTCGGGAAAAACATTCGTGCAAAGGACACTGTCAAGTACAAATCAAAGAATACTGTGAGATACAAAGCAAAAAAGCATGACCGTAACAAATTAATGCAATGGTTTTGAATGAAAGATAACATATCAAAAGTTACCTCTGTCTTCAAGGCAGAGCAATTTCATATGCAGATCATCAACCATTTCTAGAGAGAAGAACGATGCCTCCCCAGACATTGGATTCCTCCCCATTTCTCTTTCCAAAATATCTATGCACATCCAGTCTTTATTCGCTTCCCGTCCTTGCTCTCTTTTCATGTCGTAATCCTTTGGCCGTGTCAATCTCCTACAAATGCTAACAGCATCATGTCCCTCTATCGTCAAGTCTGATACACTTGCGCCCTTGTTCAGAAGGGACATTATGATTGATGGCTCTTTTCGCCTAGCAGCAACATGGAGTACCGTATTCCCATGCACATTCCGTAGGTTGACATCAGCCAGGCTAAGGCTAAGAACCTCTGATACTATCTTGGTGTCACAGTAAGCAACAACATAGTGGAGAGCATAAGATTCATCTAGTGTTATATCTGACTCTTCAAGAAAACGTCTGACGAGTTCAACATCATCCGAGTCCAATGCCTTGTGTATTCTCTTAACATTCTTCTCACGTGAAGAATCCCCTTTTGCCACGTTATTTTCCAATTCTGTAGGAGAACTATCGCGCATCGATATAATATCCTCCGCAACTTTGGATGGGAGCTGTTTCTCGATTTGTATAGTCCCAAGGTCAGATTGAGCTACTCTTTGGACAGACTGGATGAGGAGTTGACTTAATTGACAATGAAAGGCCACCACAAGAATTGGGACGACATCTTCTACTACAGCCTTACCAACCAAGTCAAGAAGTCGACGCTGCAATAAAGTTTCATAAACTATCTTATAATCCATGGTGAAGGAAATTCCTGGTGTGTGCTCCATCATTCAATTCAATTCAATTATAAAAATATAGGATCGACCGATTTGCTGATGAAAATAAGGCAACTCATGTATTTCAAAAATATGCCATGGTTTAGATACCACATTTCAATACGTACACAAAAAATTTCAAGGAGTAGAGGCATATTGCTAACAGTTATACCTGAAACAGTGAAACAAGTTCCGAAACCTGAAAAATAGATGACGCGTACATCAATTCCACAGCAAAGTCGATAGCAGGTCTGCAGGTATCGTGCAAGCATGTCTTTTCAACACAAGTTGATACCTCTAATGGTGAGGGCTTAAGCTTACCCGTATACAGATAGCTCAATAAGATTATAAAAGCATCATATCCAACATTGCCGTAAGGCAACAAATCTGTCAAGCAATACTTGGACTTCTCATCTTTTCTGAAAAGATCATAAAAAAACTTACTCCTACCAGCTAATATACATCTGTGAATGGCAACACTATTGCCTTCTACCACAACATATGCATCGCTGAAATCGCTGCCGAAATCACCTAAAAGTTGCTCCAAGTTACAACTTAGCTTACTCAAACTGATGGTGTTGAGATTCGACCCTGTCTCCGGTCCACCGGAGGTATACACTTTATTAGTTATAGACGCACTAGATAGACGAGAAGATGACGTAAAACTGATGGATGATGATGGTTCAGCAAAATTCTCCATCACGACAAAAACTTTTTTCTCGTTTAGTCTTCTTTAATATGTACCATCATAACCCGGAAAAAGATCGAAAGCGTGCAAAGTCCTGATGAAATACACCATGGAGGTCAGCTAAGCAAACTGTTGACATCTAATTACAACAAAAAATTACCTTTTCTTATCAAGAAATCGAGCAGAAGCTTTTCTAAAAGCAAATAATATACCAGTAAATAATTTATTTCTCAGGGTTCTCGGCCTCAGATATAAAAAATGTAATAAACCCATTAAATTTTCCAGCAAATAACGTCATAAAGACAACAAAAAAGCAAACAAAGCTTGCAGAAACTGCACGTTTTTCCAAGCGTCACAACCCACCTCTATGAAGAATAAACGCATGGATCAACATAATTGAGTTTGCTAACAAATCCGCGACAAATTTCCTGGAATTCGACTCAGAAACTGATCGTAGAACAAAATCCAAACACCACCCACGAGGAAAAGCATCGAACTGAAGAAAAACACAGTTGAATGAAGATGGTCCGGTCCCACGCTAGCTCGATTTAAGTTTCTTAATGGGAATCAATCAATACTGAAAGAAAACAAAAAAGTTTGTTCTTTAACTATTACATATATACGAGACATTAAATTATTCACGTGACACAAACATCTCTTCTTCTTTTTTTTTTCAAATCATGCTCATGTTTAAGAGCTATTATTCTAAATTTACACGAAATTGGTTCCAGAATTTCACATAGTGAATCTAAAATGTTCATAATTTCAGTTTTTTAAGATCAAGAAAACAGACACTCAATTTCTGAGCAATTACATTTCTTCGAACGTGTGACGGTGGGCAGAGCAGATGAAGTGGTTGGGGTGACGTATTCGATGAGATCATGCCTCACTGGTTGCTATGCTCACGTCATCGATTATCTCATCAATTTAATTTTTTATTTTATTTCCTGCGTATATTTTAGGATCGATCTTTAAATTATGGTCCATATCTTCCTTTTATTTTTTGGTAAAAAAAGTGGCCCTCAAAATTTTCTTTTATTTTTTATTAAGCAAAAACTTATGTGAGACGATTTTACGGTTCGTATTTTGTGAGACGGATCTCTTATTTGGGTCATCCATGAAAAAAATATCACTTTTTATGTTAAGAGTATTACTTTTTATTGTGAATATCGATAGGGTTGACCCGTCTCACAGATAAAGATCTAGTGAGACTGTCTCACAAGATACCTACTCTTCTTATTATATATTTTCCAAGTACGTCAATATTTATTGAGACCAAGAACTCTTCAAACATGTCCATAACTTATAAATTATCGTAGTTATTTAATCTTTATATTTTCTATTCATAACTTTGCAGTTAATCCCACAGTAACCATATATTACCACGGTTGCGTTTGATAAAAAGATTTGATTTAATGAGATTTGAATATATTTGAAATTTATCATAAAATTTGATTTGACGAGATTTAAATATATTTGAAATTTATCATAATTATTATTGAAAACTTGGACCTATATTACCCAAGTTCAAATCTGCAAATAAGTGGGCCGTGCAAGTCTCCATTATTGAAATGGGCCTGGTTAGAGATTTCAGTGAATTGTATTTATTGGGCTTGGTTTCAGCCCAATCGTAGATTACTGGATAAGGCTGCGACTGTTAGCTGTCGTGTTTCCTTAACTAGATATATCTGCATAGGTGGTGGTACCAGTATACCCACGTTATCCAATGTACAATAAATCCAAAAAGCAAAAATGAAAATGAAAATAAAGCGATAAGAAGACTGTAAGAAACGAGAGAAGGAGAAAAAAAAGGCTCAAAATGAAAATCATTGAAAATAATAATACATTTCAAATTATTTATATTAGTATTACCATTATTAAAGACACTCCACATTTCTTAATTAAATTTATTATTAGATAAAATTGCTCTTATATATAAAATTTTTGTGAGACCATCTTACGAGTCATTTTTGTGAGACGAATTTCTGATCTATCCCAACTCATAAAAAATATGAGAATGTTCATTCTAATGAGAATGAACAAGAGTTAGTTTATAATACACTGAGAATGTTTCTCTACATATTTCAATATTATTAAATCATGTGTGTCATCATATTTTTATCTAAGTTGGCAAATATAGAATATAATAATCCATTCCAATGTCATACCACACATTGATGTAGATAACAATATTTTCTCATATCGAGCATGCTCTAAAGAGTATTATTGTAAATATTTAGTACAAAATTTAAAGTTGGATTGTCCCCTTGTTATTATTGTTATATATACACACGCGCACACGGTATATTTGAGAGTATTTTTGTTATCTAATTCTAGTCAACAATTATTTTTAAAAATGATATCCTGTTTAGATATGTCTTTTTTTTCAAAAATATATAGTTGATCATGTCCATTTTTCTAAATATCTCTACACACACGCACACACAGTACATTTGGGGGTATTTTTGTTAATCAACCATTATTTTTAAAAAATATTTTCTGCATTGTATTTCAAATACACTTAGAAATATCTTTTTTTTTTTTTTTTTTTTAAAGAAATAGCCCATCATGTTCATTTTCCTAAATATCTCTACCTTTGGTCTTCAATTCAATGCATTGATTACAAAGGAATAAACATTCACATATAACAATATGGGGCAATCGATTTGAATAATTGGTTTCTTGAAAAAGAAAGAAATGAATAATTGTAGAAGCATGGAAATTGGAAGAGTCAATTACGTTGGGTTTTTCATGAAAAAGGAAGATTACCATAGAAATGGGGAATCTGGTGAAATGAAGGAGAGGGGCCCTCCACTGAGTTAGTGGTTCACGTGTATTATGGTCGAAGACAAAACATGGTTTTGTTGTCTGTGCGTTACTGTGTTTTCATGGCCAACTAGTTTGAGAGCTCCACACCTTAATATCCAGCCACGCATTCACTTCACTTTGTCCAAATACTTCACCCACCCACCACTCCCTTTTTTTGGTTTCTCACCTCTTTCTATTCATTTAGTATCGAGGTCTTAAGTTTCGGATGGATATCGAGTTTGAAAACCAATTGTAAAAAAAATGTTTGTATTCCACCAAGAATTGTATGAATGAAACATAGTTATTATCTGTTTCTGATCTATCTACCATTTTGTCGAGGTTTGTCAATTTGGGAAACTGTCTACGTTCCTTTGAGTTGCACTACATATTGGACATTGAAAATGATACTAATGTTTTGTTGACAACATAAACAATGGAGAAGATGATTTGAGAAGTCATTTTCTTCTCGACATTATCGAGAGTTGTGTAAAAACATCTTTTATCTATTTATTTACAATCAAAATTCATCCCATGAAATAGTTCGAGCCTGGCCAGTCTCGAGGGGTTATCTCTTTCAATGGTGATCTCCCCTCGTACAATGTATATACTCCCATTAGCCCAAGAAACAACGTCAAATACCTTTTATAAACAAAGGGAAAAAATTTCAAAATACCTTCCCATTCAAATTGAACGACAACATTTGATATAATTGAAAATTTTCCCGTGATATCAGAGAAGGTAGAGTGCGCAAATAATGGGAGTTTTAGACAAGAACTTGTGGCATTTATGTCCAACACAAACACTGGAGTACGGGAAAAAAGTGATTAAAATCCTGGGATCATTGGTACTTTCACTAAAATGGCAGCTGCGACTAAAAGGAACAAACTTGGGAGTCAAAAGTTTTATCGTAGCAAAGAGTAACAAAGCTATGATGTTTTCGTGGCGAATTCAACTGGTCATTCTTGTCCTATTTATCCGCGATATTCGATCGGCTCACGGAATTCGTCTATAGCTCTGTCGTTTTGTTATCTATTTGTTTCTTGTGCTGCGTCAGTGAAACTTAAAAAGAGATTACTATTTCAAGCCAGGCCCATTTTCACTGCAAACACACAAAACCATGGCATCCCTCCATAAGCTTCTGTCTGAAGAAGGGTTTCAGCGCCAAAAATGGCGGAAACCGCAGAAAAAGGTGAAGTTTAAAGATGTTCATGCTCAAGAAGAGTCCATTGCACTGCCTATATACATCTGCCATGACAGGAGAAGCTTTGATTCCTCTTTCCAGAGAGCTGAAAGGGCAATTTCACACAAGGGTTCTTCCGTTCTTTCATCAAGAAGAGGAGGGTCGGGTTCCGAAAGATCGAACTACACGATGTCGGTATCAGAAGGGGTTGTTCCTAGGAGAGATGAGCCCGCCATTGATGATGTTGCAATTAAAGCTATGATATCAATCTTGAATGGATACGTCGGCCAGTATTTGAGAGACAAGAATTTCCGGGAGAATATACGGGAAAAGTGTTACTCTTGCTTTGCGAGGAGGAAACATTCGGATAATGACATTTTTGCCCGCATGGAGTTGGGAATTCAGAGCATAGAAAGATTGGTTGAGAAATACGACACCAAGAAGGGCATGGATTTAGATTCTTTGCAAAAATCAATCAAACTTTTCGATTTTGTAGCATCGCTGAATCCCAAGAATTCAAGAAATAATGCTTCAACTTGTGGAACACCCAATTCTTATCTCTCTGCTTGTGCGCAGCTTTACTTATCCATAGTCTACAAAACCGCAAGAAACGACAGAATTTCAGCTCGCCACCTGCTGCAGGTTTTCTGTGATTCGCCGTTCCTTGCCCGAACACACTTGCTTCCAGAACTTTGGGAGCATTTCTTTCTTCCCCACCTTCTCCATCTCAAGATTTGGTACACTAAAGAGCTCGAGTTTCTTTCCGGTTCCAATTATGACGAAAAGGAGAAAAAGATTAAAGCTTTGAACGAGCTATACAATGATCAGATGGATAACGGGACAATGAAGTTTGCTATATACTACAAAGAGTGGCTTAAAATTGGCGCTCAAGTCCCATCTGTTCCTTCTATCCCTTTGCCTCCAAAACTGAGTAATACGCGTTCAAGAAGGAGATCTGCAGATTCGGCTAATTCTCATTTCTCTTTGAGCAATAAATCACTGTGAGTTTGCACCAATAATATCCATTTTAAAAGTAAAATTTCGTCCTTTAAGCATGCATTTACCATATTGTTTAAGCCTTATAGATATCAAGAAGTTTTTGGTCCCATTCCAAAGGGGAGGTCAATTGACCTCGACAAAAGGAACGGAGCTTTGAAAAACGATTGCAATTCGGAGGAAGAAAATATTAGTAGCCTAGAAGATGATGTGAGTAACGAGTATCATCTCACAGTATTTAAATTTTAGGAAGATATTCTTAGTTATTTAGTGCATAATTATCTTGTTCATAATGACAGAAGAAAGCCATGGTTCAGCTGAGGTCATCGAGTCATATTTACCAAATGCAGAAAGTTGAGTTACGGTCCGACAGTCAAAAAACAAATTATTTCCAGTTTTTTGCTTGCGGGACTGAACCAGTAGAGTGTTTTATTAAAGGAAATAATTTGCCAAAGGATTATGAGAAATTCAAGAATGATGAAACTATGAATCATATCGAGTCAGATGACGTAACTCGAGCTATTGCCAGTATTTGCTCTTCAGAGAGCTTGAGTGACTGTGAAATCGCTATTCGCTCGATTAGCAAATGCTGGTTAAATTCTCATGGTGATCCAAGAATCGAAAATTCGTTGTCACAGCCATCTGTTATACAAGGAATAATGGAAGTTCTGTTTGTTTCCAACGACGATGAAATATTGGAACTGACTGTATCAGTTTTGGCAGAATTAGCTACAAAGAGAAAAACAATTAGACAATTCATATTGAATTCGGATCCACAGCTTGATGTTTCCATAAGACTATTGAGAAGTGGCAGCCTATTCCTAAAAGCTGCGGTTTTGCTTTATTTAGTGAAACCAAAGGCAAAACAGATGATATCATCAGAGTGGATTCCATTAGTTCTTCGAGTTTTGGAATTCGGTGATCATGTGCAGACCTTATTCACTGTCAAATGCCGCCCTCATGAAGCGGCATATTACTTCCTAAACCAACTCTTAACAGGTTTTAACGAAGATAAAAATCTTGAGAATGCTAGACAGATAATTTCACTTGGAGGGTTAGGTTTGTTAGTAAGGAGAATGGAGGAAGGGAACACTTTAGAGAAAAGCGAAGCTGCTTCTGTTCTTTATTATTGCATTCAAGCTGATGGCAGTTGTCGACACTATTTAGCGAAAAATTTGAGAAAAAACACTATTTTATCACTCTTAGTTCTAGGGAAGGACACAAACTCTCAAGGGCGTGCTCTTGAGTTACTGACAGAGTCACTTTGCCTTTGCAGGTATGTTTTTCAAATTCTCGAATCGTTTTGTTGGTGTTATTCGTTTTAGTGGTGGGTAGTTTTTACGTGATTTTTTGCAATACCAGGAGAAAAGAAAGAATGGAGTCCTTAAGCGCGCTAACAAAAGGGTGGGACTGCTTAAACACGATGCACATATTGTTACTACACCTCCAAAAGGCACGAATACAAGAGCGTCCCGTCATTGCAGTGATATTGCTACTGCTAGATCTTATGGTGAGCTCACTGCAATCTTAGTAAAAAGAGTAGAATGTAAAGTACTTCTTTATATGTACTGCTTTATGGTTCCAGGGTGATCCTTTGGAATGCAGTATATACAGAGAAGAGGCAATAGATGCAATAGTAAAATCACTAGATTATAGGGTGTTCGACGAGAAGGTGCAGGAGCAAACAGCAAGAGCACTGTTGATTCTGGGCGGGCACTTTTCTTACACCGGAGAGCCAGAGGTGGAGAAATGGCTGTTAAGAAAAGCAGGCTTTGATGAGAACAATGAAACTTCATGTTATGGAACGAATTCTGATATATATGGATTCCCAATCCTGGTATCTATCAGCAACGATTTTCTTTGTTCTTTCCTTTTCTTTTTTTTGTTAATAAATGAGTCTTATCTAATCTAATCCTTCCAATTATCAGGGTGAAGAGGATAAAACGTGGGAAAATTTGCAAAGAAAAGCAGCATTGGTGTTGCTTAGTAGGGGGAACACAAGATTAGTTTCTTCGCTCTCGAATTCAATAGGCAACGGAATCCCATGTCTTTCAAGAGCAAGCCTGGTGACAGTGTGCTGGATGAGCAGTGGCTTCAGTCTCCTTGGCGATAAAGAGCTTCAATATGCAGCATGCTCAATCCTTGTGCCACAGTTGATACAATCCTTGAATTACGACAGGGCTCTTGAAGAAAGGATTCTTGCTTCATTTTCTCTGCTAACTCTTACAAAGGGCACAGGTTAGATTCCTCGTTAATCCCTTTTCTTTCCACTTCTTTTTTCATATGGTCTAAATAACAAGATCATTGAAGACTCAGTACATATTAATGGGATTTGAAATATTTTGCATCAGATTCTTTTGCATTATCGCCTTCGGATAAAGGGGTTCTTGGCTGCCTAGGCAGGCTTTGCGACGTAACATGGACGGCCGAGAAGCTTATTTCACAAATCACCACCAATTCAATGGATCAATTTTCATGAATGGAGATTACTTTTTTTTTAACACATTATTAATTTGCATATAAAATAAAATATAGTAAAGTCCCTGTCATTTTATATGCAGTGCTTTTATGTTTGTTGTATAGCAATTGTCTTGTGCTGGTATTGAGCCTCAATTGATTTTTGTAAGCAATATTTTGTAGATAAAGAAACGATGTGGAGCTTTGTATTTTTCTTAATTGTCTTATTTCCGAGAAAAAAAATAAGTATTTCTTCATTTTCTAAAGGCAAAATATGCCATGCATTGCTTAAAACGTGTCTGTCCTGCTGTCCTAATATGTCTGCAACGTTGGATGAATTATCTGGTAAAAGACGATAATTTTCCTGTATTATTGAAGAATGTGTGGTTATAAGCTGGATCCGATCGAGCACTTGGAAACAATTAGTGCGTAGGAATAAGTCAAGAGACAACAAACACTTAGACCCAAGGGGATGGATTGCAATTTTGTATGTATGATATTATTTGTCTCTATTTCTAATTTTGGTTTTTTACGTTATCAAATTTTAGTTTATATTCTTTTTTCCAATTTTAATTCTTTTTTCCACTTGACGTTTATGTTATACCAAAGCGACGCCGACTTGGCATTGACATGATGTTAATTTGTACGGTGTCACATACACTTATATTGAAAAAATTAAAATTGCCAAAAAAAAAAAAATGGAAGACACGTGACTAAATATGAAATTTTTTAACATAGATGACCAAAATCGTAAAGATGCAAACAAATATGACTAAAATATATATCATAAAAACTCATGCGAGTCGGTTTCACGAGTCAATTTTGTGAGACAAATATTTTATTTGAGTCATTCATAATAAAATATTATTTTTTATTGTATATATGGAGAAGGTACACAAGAAACTTATTATATATATTAAACAGGATTTGTTCGTTATTTAGAAATGTAGTTCTGTAAACTATCGATTTAATTTTTTGAAGAATTTTATTCTGGTTATTTTAAAAAGTACCAATTAAATTGAACCGTTACTTGTAGTTTTTGTTTAAAAAAACTTCATCGAGATATTAAACTATTTTGTTAGCATAATCTCTAAGTTTATCACATTAAAATACTAGAGTTCCTCTGCACCAGCATAAATCCGAAAGCAAACAGCACATGCGCCGCATACAGAAAAGCAGTAAAAACTAAATCAGACTCCATTAGATTCACGCACAAACTCCACCATCAGCGACGCATGAGGAGATTGGACGTAGCTTCCCCTCAAACAAAGAACATCATATTCTTCAAGTCCGAATGCAGGTCATAGAAACTTTTGTCAAATAAAGCTGTAGTTGATGAAGTTGAGGTTTCCCCGGAAAAGGAAGGATTTGGTGAAGCAAACCGAATCTCCATTGTCGCTTCTTGAAACATACGCCCTCTGTATGCTTCGAGATCGGCATAGTACACAGGCGGCACAAGTGACACGGGCTTTGTGCACCTAACAAAGGTGAAGTACATATCATATATCAGTTTCTGCAAGTCATCAGATGTAAAGCCATTCTCATCCCAAAGCACATAGTAGTGTGTAGGCTTGCTCGTCCCTTTGCAAAGATAAAAGTCGAAATCAGAAGGATGAACAATTTTCGAATCCATCACAGTTCCTGGTGGGACATTGCCAGAAGCTCCATCACTTGCATTTTCAGGAAAAAGGCGAGTCTGGTGGCGTTTTTGAGCAACAATGAGAGTGATACTTGGCTTGTAGTCGTCATCATAAATGGTCTTCTTAAGATCAAACAGCTCCTCAGCGAGCACCATTCCAAATTGCCCCTCACTAACACCATCACGAAAGACCACGAGCTTGGTCGGCTTAACGTTGTTGTGAAGAGCATAGCTATCGACCAAATCACGGCAAATGTCTCCAAACTTCGAAATCTTTTCCTGGCGGTGGGTCTGAGGGCTCACCCTAGCAGCATATCGATTCAAAGCAGGCCAGTTAACAGTACCAACGACTGCAGTTATTGAGGGGCATGATGAGTCCATTGTTGCTGGATGATTTACATCAGCTCCTATGAACATCACACGATCTTCAGCATCAAAATGGGGAAGCTTCCCCATCATTTCAAAATTACTGCCCCCAAGCTTAGCATTGATTTTGAGACAAAGATTTGTTAGTGCTTGGTCGTTTCCCTTGCTGAAATTAGAGGACAAGCAGCATTGGGTAACCACACCGATCTGTGTCTCCGTCGCACATTTGAGAAACTAATTGTAACCGGGATCCTTTTTAGCCATAACACAAACAATCACTTGTAAGCTTCCTTTTTCGATTCCACTAGCTTCCGCAACAACATTTCGAAGGAGCTTCTCAAGCAGATTACCATCACAGAGTTCAATCATACGAGTGGCATGGCGCAAAAGAGCCTCTTCCACATGCATACCAAGGTTTTTGCTACGGCCCCCTCAAACTGTTAATAAAATCATCTGTGTGAAGCTTATCAAACCGCTCACTTTCAGTGAAATCTGTTTGACTGGGGTATTAAAATGTGAGAGAAAAACAAGAAGAAAACAAAGAAATGGCTTTGTAGAGGCAAGTGTTGAACACTTTCTCCTTAAGAAGAATTTGCCCTCACAATGTGCTTGAGTTTTGTGGCAATCTTCTCCCAAGATACAATTACAACTCTTGAATAATGAGCACTCAAATATTCAAGTTCTTTAACAAGGAAATGAATGGAACTCTCTCTTGAAGAAAAAGAAAGAAGAAGAAGAAGCAAAATGATGTATGTGTGTTTGATTTTCAAAATATCAAATATTTAATGTTTTCCAAATGAAGAGACATGATCTTTCATTCATGGGGATGTCCCTTGGCCATGGTAAATACAATCATCAAACAATGTCAAGGAAATGAAAAAATATCAGAAAAATCGAAGGGACACGAAAAACAGCCGGGCGCGCCCGCCTGCGCGCTACAGAGCGCTCTCGGCAGGCGCGCGCACATGCGCGCAGGTCCGCGCGCAGACGCGCGCTTGCCACTGAGTATTTTTTTTTTTCGATTTTCGTCCCTTACATGTTCCGACTACTCGTTTGAGTTTCTTTCAACATTTGATGAACTCGTTTCGAGTTTAATTCAGAACCACCGAACTTAATATACGTTCATTAAGCTTCGTTTTTCTTTTCGAATTTTTCCACTCAAACACATTGATTAATTTGCTTAATTTTCATTCATTAAGCATCAAAATTGTCCAACAAGCCCCCACATGAATGAAATTAATGCATGAATGCTCGTGATGCATAAGAGAGAGGATATATGAAAAATTATCACATCAGGAGAGGTGGGTTTTGGCTTTGAACCTTCCTTAGTGGAATACAATCGGATTTACTAGGCCACGAAGTGAACGTGATGTCTTGAACTTCTTGGCGGTTCATGTAAACCCAGACAACTGTACCCACATGATAGCCTTTCTTCCATTTCCATTTTGTTTTATCGGTTGTGTCCGTTTTGGCCATGGAACACATCTTGGCTTCATACGTGTTTCATCGAGGCGGCCTGTCCTCACACGTACATAGGTGATCTCCTTGTAAAAGGGTATCCTACTTACCCCGCTTTTGCAAGCTACGGAATCATTAAAAGTACAATACTTAACCTCACTACCTTTGTAGGCAACTTCACTCATCGTCTTAGGAATGAGGAGTGATTCCTCAAGTTCTCATAATTTAGTTGTCCCATTGAACCACGATCTTGGGATCTCCAATCAACAAGGTTGGGTTGCCACTATGAAAACTTTATTTGGTAGGTTTTAAACTCATTCCTCTTGACAGACAGTACATTTGATCTCTATTTAATGCTTTTGTAAGCGAATCCGCTAAGTTATCCTTTGATTTAATATAATCAACAGATATAACTCCATTAGAGATCAACTGTCGCACAGTATTATGTCTTCGACGAATATGCCGAGACTTGCCATTGTACATACTGTTTTGTGCCCTTGCAATTGCCGACTGACTGTCACAATGTATCATGATTCCTGGCACTGGACTTGTCCAACACGGAATGTCCTCTAGAAAGTTACGAAGCCATTCAGCTTCTTCTGCAGCTTTATCTAGCGCTATGAACTCCGATTCCATAGTAGATCTAGCAATGCAAGTTTGTTTCGATGACCTCCAAGAGACTGCTCCCCCACCAATGCTAAATACATAGCCGCTAGTGGATTTGGAGTCATTGGTGTCAGAAATCCAATTTGCATCACAGTATCCTTCAAGTACTGCGGGATACCTTGTGTAATTTAGTCCATATTCTGAGGTGTGCTTTAAATATCTAAGCACCCTTGTCAATGCCTTCCAGTGTGCATCACTAGGATTACTTGTAAACCGACTTAACTTGTTAACCGCACAAGCGATGTCAGGTCTAGTACAGTTAGTGATGTACATAAGGCTTCCAATAATTCTGGAGTATTCCAGTTGGGAAACTGGTTCTCCACGATTCTTCGCCAAATGGACATTTACGTCTAAAGGCGTTTTTACTGGGGTAGAGTCATAAGCGTTAAACTTCTTCAACACTGTTTCTACATAATGAGACTGAGATAGGACTATTGCTTCTGGAGTTCTAAAGATTTTAATCCCTAGAATTACATCAGCAATACCCATATCTTTCATATCAAAATGTTTTGTCAACATTTTCTTTGTACCCTTAATCAACTCTTGGTTGTTCCCCATTATTAGCATGTCATCCACATATAGACATACTATCACATAAGATTCTCGAGTGCCTTTAATGTAAACACATTTGTCACACTCATTAATCTTAAATCCATTTGACAATACTACCTTGTCAAATTTTTTGTGCCACTGCTTGGGCGGTTGTTTAAGTCCGTATAGTGACTTAATTAAACGACAAACTTTTCTTTCTTGTCCTTTAACTACGAAGCCTTCAGGTTGCTCCATATATATTTCTTCTTCAAGTTCACCATTTAAGAATGCCGTTTTTTACATCCATTTGATGTATCTCAAGGTTATGCAAAGCTGCAATAGCAATGAGCACACGAATGGATGTTATTCTTGAAACTGGTAAATACGTGTCGAAGAAATCATGTCCTTCTCTTTGTCTATAGCCTTTGGCCACAAGCCTGGCTTTGTATTTTTCAATACTTCCATCAACTCTCATTTTCTTTTTCAATATCCATTTACATCCCAATGGCTTGGTACCTGGTGGAAGATCCACTAGTTCCCAAGTATCGTTTTGCAATATGGAATCCATTTCAGAGTTGATGGCTTCTTTCCAATGGGAAGATTCAGGGCTAGCCAGAGCATCTTGTATGTCCTTTGGTTCATTCTCCAACATAAAAGTATGGAAGTCTGGACCAAAGGACTTTGAGATTCTAGTCCTTTTGCTTCTTCTTTGTTCTTGCTCTTTTGAAAAGCTTTCCAATGGTATAGCAATTTTATTTAGAGTTGGATCATGTGTAGGTACTTGACCTTCATGTTCCGTCTCAAGTTTTCTCTTGCTAGAACCATTTTCTTTCCTCTCTTTACAAGGAAATATATTTTCAAAAAATACTGCATTTCTTGACTCAATTGTCATGCCCGTATTCATTTCTGCATTTTCAGATTTGTGCACTATAAACCTATAGGCACTACTATTATGTGCATATCCGATGAATATGCAGTCGACCGTCTTTGGTCCAATTCGCTCTTGTTTAGGCTTTGGTATTTCAACCTTAGCTAGACACCCCCACACTTTAAGGTACTTGTAGGAAGGCTTATGACCTTTCCACAATTCGTAAGGTGACTTGTCATTTTTCTTGTGGGGTATCTTGTTCAGGATGTAATTAGCCGATAGTATTGCTTCCCCCCACAAGTTTTGGGGTAGTCCTGAACTTATTAACATAGCATTCATCATATCTTTTAGAGTTCGATTCTTTCTTTCGGCAATGCCATTCGATTGTGGTGAATAAGGTGCAGTAGTTTCATGAATTATACCCACAGATGTGCAGAATTCATCAAACGGTGCTCCGTATTCACCCCCTCTATCGCTTCGAACCCTCTTTATTTGTTTGCCTAGTTGATTCTCAACTTCGGTCTTATAACATTTGAATGCTTCAAGAGCTTCATCTTTCGACCTCAAAAGATATACGTAACAGTACCTTGTATTATCATCAATGAATGTCACGTAGTATCTTTTCCCTCCTCTAGTTTGTACAAACTTTAAATCACCAAGATCGGTGTGTATTAGTTCTAGAGGAGTTGTACATCTTTCAATCGAGTGGTAAGGCGCTTTGGTCATTTTTGCTTCAACACATATTTCGCATTTTTGTGTTGGATCGACGTTGTGTTTAGGCAATAATTCAAGTTTCATTAAACGTTGCAAGGTATTAAAATTTACGTATCCTAAACGAACATGCCATAAATGAGAACACTCAAGCAAGTAAATAGAACTTTTTCCTTTATTACTTTCAACAACATTTTGGCGTATAGCCATTACATTCAACTTGAAAAGGTTCTCATCGAGATATCCTTTTCCAATAAAATGACCACTCTTTGTCAATACAACCTTGTGAGACTCAAATACTAGTCTAAACCCATGTTTGACCAACAGAGACCCCGACACGAGGTTCTTTCTTATGTCTGGTACATGAAGTGAATCAACAAGGGTTACTTCCAAACCCGATGTCATCTTCAATACCACATTTCCGGTGCCCACCAACTCAGACGTAGCGGAGTTCCCCATGTATAGTTTTCTCCCGGTCGATGGAGTGTATGTGGAGAACATCCCCTTGTTGGAGCAAATGTGTCGAATTGCTCCGGTATCAACCCACCACTCATTGGAGTTTTCAACCAAATTTGCTTCCAAAATAACTGCAGACAAATCAAGTTGAGAAAAATCAAATGGTACCGACCTTTCTTGAACAACGTTGACTTGAGGATTTCCCTTCTTTGGCTTCCTACAATCCTTAGCCATGTGATTTGGTTTTCCGCAGTTATAACAAGTGTCTTTTAACTTCTTCTTGTTTGGTGGTTGTTGGCCTTGTTGTGGTTGCTTCTCAAACTTCCTCTTCTTTCCTTGGAAACTCGATTCTACAATGTTCACCCTTGCTGCCATCTTACTTGCCTTGGCCTCGGTGCTATTGTTGTCCTCTTCTATCCTCAATCTCACAATGAGATCCTCCAATCCCATCTCCTTTCTTTTGTGTTTCAAATAATTCTTGTAGTCCTTCCACAACGAAGGGAGTTTCTCGATCAATGCAGCAACTTGGAAGGACTCGCTTAGACTCATTCCTTCCGCATGAATCTCGTGCAAGATAAGTTGTAGTTCTTGCACTTGACTCATCACGGATTTTGAGTCCACCATCTTGAAGTCCAAAAATCTCCCAACAATGAACTTCTTCAAGCCCGCATCCTCCGCCCTGTATTTCTTATCAAGCATATCCCAAAGTTCCTTGGAGGTCTTGACTTGACAATACACATTGTACAATGCATTGTCAAGTCCATTGAGGATGTAGTTTTTGCAAAGAAAATCACTTTGGTTCCATGCATCCAAAGCGGCCCTCATGTTGGTGTCCGTCTCGTTTTCAGCAACGGTGGGAGGATCCTCCTTCAAGAACCTTGACAAACTCAAGGTTGTGAGATAGAAGAGCATCTTTTGAAATCCGCACCAGAAAATTTTTCTGGTTTCTCTCCTTGTGCAATGGTTGGATGATGTGTTGTAGATGATGAAGCCATTGATATTCTTCGTGCAATTGATCAAAAACCAAAATTCTTCTTAAGATTGTTTGACTGGGGTATTAAAATGTGAGAGAAAAACAAGAAGAAAACAAAGAAATGGCTTTGTAGAGGAAAGTGTTGAACACTTTCTCCTTAAGAAGAATTTGCCCTCACAATGTGCTTGAGTTTTGTGGCAATCTTCTCCCAAGATACAACTACAACTCTTGAATAATGAGCACTCAAATATTCAAGTTCTTTAACAAGGAAATGAATGGAACTGTCTCTTGAAGAAGAAGGAAGAAGAAGAAGAAGCAAAATGATGTATGTGTGTTTGATTTTCAAAATATCAAATATTTAATGTTTTCCAAATGAAGAGACATGATCTTTCATTCATGGGGATGTCCCTTGGCCATGGTAACTGATCACAATCATCAAACAATGCCAAGGAAATGAAAAAATATCAGAAAAATCGAAGGGACACGAAAAACAGCCGAAGGGGCGCGCGCCGGCCTACCGAGCGCTCTCGGCAGCGCTCAGCAGCGCCTGCCAAGAGCTCTCGGCAGGCGCGCATGTGCGCGCGTGCAGGTGCGCGCCTGCCACTGTTCACGACCGAATTTTTTTTTTTTTTTTTTTCGATTTTTGTCCCTTACATGTTCCGACTACTCGTTTGAGTTTCTTTCAACATTTGATGAACTCGTTTCGAGTTTAATTCAGAACCAACGAACTTAATATTCGTTCATTAAGCTTCGTTTTTCTTTTCGAATTTTTCCAATCAAACACATTGATTAATTTGCTTAATTTTCATTCATTAAGCATCAAAATTTTCCAACAAAATCTAACAAAGCCCAACGCTTGACAGCTACTCCATCCACGAGAGACCTTCCAACAAGATTCCACTGGCATTTTTCAGGTGCCACTGTTACAGAAGCAGAGCCTCCTAGTTTCAAGTCGGGTGCACCAATAACACGCCCCACAACCTTTGTCATGTTATTATCCACCTCAATATTGAAAAACTTAGTCAATTCCTTGCAACAAACAGGTAAAAACAATTAAACACATGAAAGATGACTGATGCTGAATGGTTCCGTATGCATGAACGCGTCCACGCTTCTAAAAGGATGGATTAGTGTAACTTAGAAACAATAAGTAGCCACAGTGCATATATGCAACAATTGGTAACTTTCCAAAATTTTATCTTGCTAAGGTATACACAGACATACTTGCCACAATCAGTACTACATACTTCTTTATTCGGAAAGCACATAAAAGTCTACTTCGAATGTAGAAGAAGAGTAGCATACCCGCAAGGCCCATCGTTAGCTTGCAACAAGAGAGAGATTGTCTCTTTTCTTTGCCAAGGTTCAGCTAGTGTTAATTTTTTCAAACGTTGAGCATTTTCTTTGTTCAAATTCTCTTTGGGGTACCTCTGCCCTTTAACCAAGATACAAATTTCCATCGGAACTTTGTTAGAGCTGATATTTTTCCCAAGTTCTAAGCAAGGAATATTAATGTACTTGATACACATTTTCCATTTTTCCCCAAATTAGGAAACAAGGCTGGTTCTTCTCGGAGGACTATTCCCTTCTGGATTAACAACATCAAAGTAACTATCACAGGTGTCCTCTTCAGCCAACCCCGAAATGGTATACTTTTACTTACAGAGACCCAGAGACGGTGCGTAACTCTGAACTTTCAACCCTTCAGAGATGGATGCTCTTTTTACCAGTGAGTCTCTAATTCAAAACTAATCAAAGCGCACTTTACAAGATAATTCCTAAAATAAACCATCCGCGAAGAAAAATAAAAAAAAAATGGTCACATTCTAAAAATAAGAAATAAAAGAAAACAAAAGAATTTGATTGGTTAATACGAGTTGATTTTTTTTTATATAATAATTAAGGGTGAGCAAGATTTCGGTTAAACCGAATTAACCGATCGAATCGAGCCAATTCGAAAATTTGGTTTGTTTATTTCGGAAATTCGATTTTCAAAATAAAAAAATTCCGTTATATCGGTTAATTCGGTTCGGTTACGGTTTTCAAAATTTTGAAATCGGTTAACCAAATTAACCGATATAATAAATATTTTTATTTAAAAAAATATTATTTATCATTTTTTATATATCTTTTAATTTTAAAATCAACCATGATTCTAATATATGGTCTCGTTCTCACTTCTCTAACCGAATTTCTCGTTCTCACTTCTCTATTCTCCATTTGTGTAGACTGTAGTGTTCAAGAAAAATTATATATATAATTAAAGTTAAATCGAATTTTTTTTTTTAAACTAATCGGTTCGATTTTCATCGATTATGAAAATTAATTCGCTCGATTCAATTATAACTAAATATTTCGGTAATGCTCAACCCTAATGATAATTACATACATGAACCAAGCAAAGTCTTTCGACGTGTGCAGTGGTCATGTACTTGTGTTCGACCTTGGGCCTCATTTTCGTATTTTTGCGAACTGGAGCTCATACAAGAAGTGCTATTCTTGGGCTTCAACAATATACTAAAACCCATCTACGCAGGCCTGTTTTTAGATCATCTAATAGGGGCCCATATCAAAATAAGGGCTTCAAATTGTAATAACTAAGACGGAGCCCATTAGGGAGACTTTTGAAACCTTCGAGCCGTCTAAAACTCGCGTTCGACAATTAATGTAGCCAGAGAAAATCGGTAAAAGGATCTGGTGTTCGGCCCATTCAATTTAATGCAATCGGGCTCTTGCAGATATATTGTTAGAATTATTTTTTTATTTTTTGGTTTTACTTATTTGGAAATTTGGAGCTGCGATCATAGTTCTAAAGAGAGGAACTTGAAGAAAAAGCTTCGCTTATAGTAAAAATTGTGAAGACATAGTCAATCTAAGTTTGAGCACGTTAAACCCGAAAATCCATTGATTAAACTCGAGCTTCTAAGCTCAATGCAGTACAATAATCTAAAAAAAGTTAGGATCATACGACTTTTTAGGAGTTTCACTCATATTTCATTTACAATCAACAATAAATCTAAAAGAAATGTCGGTATAAGTGTTCTTTATCTAGCTAAAATAAGAGCATNATATTCTCATTTGGCAGGCTAAATTGGAGAATATGAAACTATACACGAGTGGAGTCCATTAGGCACTCTTTTTTCGTGGGAATATCTTTTTAGCTCCCAAAGGGAAAATGTGTGTGATAATGTATGGTTTCACTAATTGGTTTGAAGAAAAGGTGAAGAAAAAAGTGACCCAATCCACTGATACAAATCAAGAATGGGTACATATTTTGAAACATGATATTTGTGCCACTTAGGAAAAAGGGCTAAAAACACACTATGTGATTTCACTATTAAAATCTGATATCGTTCTTTATAAGGGGAGAATGTGATGTGTGCACCAACCGAAAGAAAAAAAAAAGGCGGTTCCATGAGGAGACTACTGTAGATGATGGCTTTATTCTTTAGTTATTTCTTTCAGGCTTCCTAGTTGGAATTTTGGATTCAACTTTGGAGCAAAAAAGCAAATTCATTTGCCTTTAGTTGCATCAACTTTTTGGTACTCGATGACCAAATACATCAAAAATTCAAAAGTGGAAGAACTCATTGAAAAGCCATTAACAAAATTCTATATATATATATATATATATTCTTGGAAACAAAGCTAACCAACAATCTAGTAAGGTCTCTTTTTTTCTTTATACGCCCACATGGACGACGTACTATAACACTTTATTATCTCTTTGGGAGAGTAAAATCATCGAAATGTTGAAATTTTCAAGTTTCTTTTCTTTTTTGTGACGAGATGCCAAAGTGTGAAAAAAAAAATATAATAAAAAATTATACGATGAAATTGATCCCCAGTTCAAATCTGGATGTATATATTTTACCATGCGTCCATGTGCATGTGTATTTATTTATTTCCGTGAATTCAAAAGGTTTTGGTGGGGTGGGAGGGGTGAGGAATGAAGACACGAATTTAAGGATGATGGGACTAAGATATGAAATTGTGTCCCCGAACCATAATGACCAAAAAAGCTACGGTTCAAATCCCGGGCCCCGTTTCTCTTAAATTTAATCAATTCCATTTAATTCTCCACTCTTCCTTCGTCCATTTTCATCCATCGAAATCAATCATGGAATCAGAAGTATATTGCATAAAACAATATAAACCAATAATTTTTCCTTTTTTAAAAAAAACAATAGGAACATATATATAAGACAGGGATCAAAATATGAATTTTAATATTTCATGATAAATTTAAAGATCTAATTAATTTTATAAATCAAAACCCGACTATAAAATCCAATATATATTATATTCTTGCCCCCAAAACCGTCTAAACAGAAGTGAATAATCTGTGAATTACTTTAGGTGACACCCCCATATTGATTCCTTTTTAATAACGGGCCCACGGCCCCTTTCAGTACAGAAATATGGGCCGAAATAATGGGATTCTTCCTCGGGTCAATTCTTGGGGCCCGTTAGTGGGAATACGTATAATAAGTATAATGGCACAATAAATGAGGTTTGGCTGTCAAAATCATCGGGGGATAATCTATGCATACTTTTTTATTTATTAGGTTGGCATTTTGATAATGATCTCCTGTCCATCCTGTCTCAAATCTAACGCCTTATAAACCACTCAAGCTCAATTATTTGTCCTTTTTCTTTTGGAAATATTCAATCCAACAAATCAAGGATGATTATTCCAATTCAATCCAGTTTAATTCGAATCGAAAAATTTTGAAGTTCAAATCCAATACTGATTTCTATGGCTAGGCATCTTATATTTTGATTTATCCGAGATCGAATCGAACTGAATCTGAACAGAAATCGGACCATAAGAAGATATCAGAATGATAATTGGTCTTGTATTAAAGTACAATTTTAAAAATATAAAGAAAAACCTATGTAAAAGTAAAAGGAGTATAAACATGATAATCCCTAGAAAGTTCTAGCTTGATTTTTTGGACAATTTAATACAAATTTGGAGAATTAGTGGCGGGATGATTTTAATATTCTTGTGGGAAAAAAAAAATTTTAAATAAAAAAAGGAAAAGAATACAAAATGAATAAGTCAACCAAAAATTTCGTAGGGGTCCAATTACTCAATCAAGTAGACAGAAAATGATGAGTAGGGACTGGGGAATAAGTATATTATTAATTTATTTATAAAATTTTATAGAAACTATAAAATTATTCTGAATTTATAAATAATTATGAGGACCCACAATGTGCAAGATTTGCTTTTACATCGTTGTCGACGAATTGAAATCACAAAGCATACGTACGATTTAGGTGCATCCCATCCAGCTCTCTTACAATTAAATATTTTCTTGTATAATATCTTCCTATAAAGTAATAATTATGTTCCGAAACTTTGTCATAAAAGATTTGGAATCAATTTACATAAAAAAAATTATAGCTAAACTTTTTTTTTTGTATAAATAATTATCAAGATTCTTTATTACAAAATTTATTTAATAATTAGGAAAATTTCTTTGGATCGCGAGCAGCTATTCGATCGAAATGAAGAAAAAAAAAAGTTTTTTTATTTTTATTTTATAAAACTTACAGTTTGTATGTATCACAGAAATGGAACAAAAATATAGTTAAGTTAATTTTAAAAAAAAAAAGAAATAAATTGAGATACGTGAGCTAAATTATTAAAGAAAGTCACCATCCACTGGGTTTTGACAAATCCAAATACCACTTTCCAACACATTTCCTTATTAATAAAAAAGGCGACTTTTATTAATTGAGATCACGATAATTAAATTTATAATTAAAATATTTCATCGACCAATTAGTGACCATTTTTCAAAACACCTTAGGAGGCAGGCATCTACATATTGTATTAATTGTTGCCGAGTCGCTAATATTTTAAAAAGGGATTTTCTCCGAGTTTGCGTATTTTGTGTTTTGATTTCGAAAATTTTGAAGTGTTTTATGAAGTGTTGATGTGGAGTCGGAAAAAGTTTTGAGAAATTAGTTTGATTGAGTACTCTTTTGCTCTATGTAATTAATTGTGATCAATGTATAAATACGATATTATTATTTTCAAACAAGTATACGTGTGATTTAAAAATTACATAGAATAATAAAGATTGGGAAGCCAATGTGGTGGTGATTGTGAAATCTGATGTGGAGTGAATAAAATTGAAATGTCAATCAATTTTATTGGACTGTTTGTTTTCAGAGGGTGTGTTTTTCTAGAAGGAAAATAAAGAAGCTAATATCAGAATTTGACAAAAAAATTATTTTTTAATGGACAAATTGTATTTTAATGATAATATCTTCCCAAGTTTGTGAAAGGTAACAAGATATTTTATTTTTAAATATATACTATTTTGTTAAAGTTGAGAGGTGTAGTGTAACTAAGTTTTGTGTGATGATATGTTTTTTAATAAACCAAAATATATTTTTTCTCAAATTACTAAATATTATATTTTTATCTATAATTTGAAAAATTATGATTAAATTTATTTTAGTAAATTTGCATCTTATTTATATCTATCACATCCTAATAATTTATACACACACACACACACACACACTTTTTTAAATTAACTAATAATATCACTCATAANTATATATACACACACACACACTCTTTTAAATTAACTAATAATATCACTCATAACAAAAAAATTATTTCTAAAATTTTAAATTTTAATATAATATCTCGAAATTCAAAAAATAATTATTGAACTTCAAAAAACTTTAATATATGTACAACCACGGGTGAAAAGGCATTAATAATATAACAAATAAGACATTAATAATCTAACAAAATAATAAGCTACTTTTTAGGACAGAGAGAAAATTTATATCAAAATGCTGATTTTGTTAGGAGACGTGCAAAATAATTTTATACAAATTTTAACATAAAAAAGAAGATAATTATGTTATTTCAATTTCAATTTCAATTTCATAAAATAAATATTAATATTAAAAAAAACCCAACCTTTATCGACGTTTCACTAACATTTTTATACAGAAATATATAATTTTAGAATATACATTAATTGGCATGGGTAACAATTATAAAGATCAAACTAACTTATCTATGTAACATACACAAAAATTTTAATGAGACATTTTAATTAGTTAAATTTGTGAGATATATTTTCGACCAGACTCATGAAATATTATAATTTTTAATCACAAACATGAATTAGGTCGACTCGCAAGAGAGTAACTCGTGAATCTTCTATATATTATAGGCGTAGTTGCATTAAAATGGCCAAAATTAATCAGACCCAACGATGTTTGCTCTGCATTAGATCTCCTTTTCAATATGTGGGAATACAACAGTAAATATATTGTTAATTATAGAGAATATAAAAAAAAAAGTTAAAATGATTCTATTAGAATTTTATATGAGAAACAACTTTGGACCTATTTTATACAGTTTTGATATATTGTATATATATCATACACACTAATGTTTCATTAGATCTAACATATGAATGTAATATCATCGATGTTTTTTTTACATAAATATGTACGATGTGTGAATAGCATATTAATACTGGTATAATAAATAAATTTACCGAAGAAATTTAGCTTTGCTTCTAAATAGAATTTCTCGTGTGCTTGAACTTACACGTTGTGGGGGCTATATGTGGATATTATTGCATACATTAATTGAATGAAAGGTAATTTCATAAATATGTCACATTAATTTTGTGAGGTACATGCATGCACGCCTCGTGCTCATTACATATCTTGAACCATGCCAATCTCCTTCAATGTCGTTGATTATATTAGGAGGATTCTTTCTTATCCCCATCAATTTAGGCATGAAGAAGAGGTTGACACATTTTATATAGAAAAAGAGAAAAAGCATATATTAAGAACGTCGGGAAATATACCATCATTTAATCGGAAATTTTTTTTTTACATATATAATAATATATGAAATTATTCAATTTAAAAGTGTGATTTAGATTATCTAAATTTTAATTTAAAATTAAAATGATTTATAATTTAGCTCTTTCTTTTTTCTTTTAATATTTGAGTTGGTCCACCTTGGCGATCATTGCACATTGGAGAACAATGATTACGACAATCGACATAAAATTTGTACATACATAATAATAATTGTCTTGTTGAATAAGGAAACCAATAAGGCCAAAGAGAGGAAAACAATGGCTCCTCCCAATTCTTGGAAACATCCGCCCCTCAAATTTTTGCCACTATTTTTTTAAAAAAAAAGTCTTAAGAATTTGAAAAGCACGAAGAATCCAGAAAGGAATTTGATTGAGAGGTTGAAAGGAAATATGTGAATGCGAGACAAAGAGGAAATTAATTCCCATGAAGAAAAAGGGATTTAATTAGGGTTTGTGGTTGCCGTCATAATTATTTTATGGGAAAAAGGAGAGCCACCAGAATTGAAGAAAGAAACGAGTACAAGGGAAAATGTGAATCTCTACTGACATTTGTGTCTTCATTATTTGAATAGCACCATAAATCAATTAATGCCCTATTTCCTCCTCATTATGACAAATATTTTTGGTCCAGTCTTCGGTTTTGTTTATGTTGATTACATTTGTAGTATTCGTATCCACTTAACACAGATATATATTTTCGATAGATAAATTATGATCACTAGTTGTATATGATCATTCATTCTATCATGATATATAAATAAGTTGTCATAATTCATTATTCAACATTCGTGTCATGTGTTGAGTGAATATCAACCAATCCATTCATAGATAGGTCACAATAAATTGTATGCGGTAAACCAAATTGTCGATTTGACATAAAATTTTTATTTTAAAACTAAAATACGATACACTCTTTATGTGTACGTAAAATAATGGCTATTATATATAAATTATAATTATTAATAGATTGAATTCATTTATAAAATTATATTATATTTTTTAAATTATTATTTGAATAAAAATAATACATTTATGTTAAACAAATTATTTGTAGAGATAATATGTGAATTTTTAAACGGATTAGATATTATATTTATAAGTAAATTATATAAAAAATTACTTACTAAATTAATATGTTGTTTTCGTAAAAACTGATTGGTGTCACAAAATCGGATTAACAAGCCGCGGAGAATTAAACAAAATATGTATTGGCAAAAAGAGGTTCAAAAAATAATTGTTATGGAATAAAATTAGCAATCCGATTTCTATAAATAATTTGCACGATTTATATTTTTTAAAAGAATTCATAAAACTTTAGAAGTCAAGTTTGTATTTATAATTTTTTTCCCCCAGTAAACGCTCAGCAACGTACATATCTGTAAGAAACTTATAAATTCGATGAAATAAAACTTTTGGTCCAATCAAAAATTTCTCGACAAAGATAAATGGTTTATAATTTCATTTTATATTTTCATAAATTTAATATTATACATAGTTATAATAAAAAAATATTTTTTTAAATAAAATTAGCACATTTTTTTGTCTCACAAAATTAACACGTAAGTTCGTCTCAAATGAATTTTTTTGATAATTATATGATAATACTTATATACGGATTATTGATATAGCAGAATTTTGAATTTTTTTTATATATATAATTAATTAATAGATGTAAATGTACAACGAAAACAAGAAGTTAGTATGTTAAATGAAAATCAAAAGTCCTATTTTACCCCTCTTGGTTTAGGTTTTAAGTTAATTAATGGAGTTAGATATATAATTTTAGTTTGATATCGGATCGAATTTAATTACCACAGATGGCTCATATTAATTTATTATTTTAAGTATTTTTAGTGATGTCATTCTAATTTTTTTTTAAATTAATTATGATTCTAATATATATGGAAAAATAAGAAATGTTCTGAGTATTAATAGATTTTTTTATTTTTATTTTGAATCCGATATTATCTTGAATATAATACCAGTTGAATACAATTTTATTTCATTTCTGCAATCAAATAAAAATATTTGAAAGCCAACTATCAAATTGAAGAAAATATATTAAAAAAATCATTAACAAAAAACAAATAATAAAAGTCCCTTATTTTATTGTTACGAAAATTTAAAGAAAATAATAAAATAAAAAAGATCACTATAAAAATCACTCTCTTTTTCCAATAACATATGAAATGGATATGTATTTTTTCTACTAATAATAGATAATATCGAGGATGAGGTTAGGTTTGGACCAAATTTTATCATCGATAATTTTTAATCAATTATACTCTTTTTATATCTATTAATCATAACGCGAAAATCGGCTAATGATGCGACTCATCAACTAGTTCACAAAGCATCGTTACTTGCTTTGGATTTGGAGTGGTTAGACGGTGTTTGTCCTAGTTGATTTGATGCAATTATATATCGAGATTTACTGAATTGTTGAAAGTTTTATTTTTCACAAAAACTCTTATGAGACAGATCAATTTCGTGGGTCAAATATCTTATTTAGATAATTCATGAAAAAATATTACTTTTTATACTAAAAATATTACTTTTTATTGAAAATATCAGTAAAATTGACCCGTCTCATAAATAAAAATTAATGAGATCATCTAATAAAATATTTAATTTATATGACAAAGAAAGAAAAACTGGTGTATATAGATGGCACGCACTTCCTTTAAATTACTAACTTTTCCCCACATTTCCCGAAATTTTTAAGATATACATATGAAATTCATTGGTACTTGTACTGCGTGACGCGACTATCAGTTACCTGCTGCGTCTAATAAATAAATTACAACCCTATGTACATAATCACATCAAACTATGCATAGGATAATATTATTTTACCATCAATACCTACGAACGGTACAAACAAATAGGTCACGGACAAAATATTGCAGTATTTAATTTTTAGATAGATAGCATAATCTAACCCCCTACCTTATTTAAAATTCGGGTAGACGCGATAAAAGTCATCGGCAGACGAGATTATCTCTAATTTTCTAATAAAATATTTTCCTATTCGCAAGAAAAAAAAATTGATTGATATTTGAAATTCGATACAAACTAAAAAATCTTGATTTCTTCTCAAATCGTTACATTTTTTTCCATATTCGGCCCGTTGTAACATAATTTGTTTTTTATATTATTTTATTCGATAGTTCCACGATATTAAATATTTTATTAATTTAATAAATATATATACCATTTTGAATCTTAATATTCGAGCAAAAATTTGAATAGTTGACGAATTAATTTGAATATTTCAAACCAAATTGTTGGAAATTTAAACTTGAACTATAACTTTAATTTGTTTACTATTATTCGACTTCGTTTGCACGCCTAACAATAGTATAAAAACAAAGCAACTTTTATGAGCATTCTGTGACATATCACCAACTTATGTGCCAGTAGTCTCCCACCCAACGCAAATCAATAATATCAGCAATAAATGAAAACAGGGAAGGGAAGATTGAGGGAGGCCACCTTGTTTTGATTTTTATTGTATACGACATCACTCATTAATGAGCACAAACGCTAATGCTGTTGTGTTCATAATCGATGGATGTCCTCCTGCCTAGTAATAATAATAATTTTAAAATCTATTGGACCACTTCACTTGTATGACAATATAACACACTCTTATATTAAAATGAATAGGGCCACGAGTAATTCAATTTCAAGGAAAAAGTACTGGGATTGGTTTCACGCAAAAGTTGACCGTGTGGACACGACTTTAATGTTAAAAAGGATGGGAACCCGACAATTTACTGTTGACATCTACTGCAAATTATTGCAGGAAGAAAAAGTCCGTGTTTAAAGTTTTAAAAAGAAAGAGGGGAAGAATATTGTAATATGGTTATATACCCTTTCCCACTACCAGGCGGGAGGCAATTAGTCTAATTTTTAAGAAGAGGTGATGGATTAAAGCATACGATATCGTGATAAATCGAATATGGAGCTGGGAATTTTTATTTTTATTTTATTATAATTTTTTTAAAAAAGGAATTACAAAGAATAAACGATTGAATTGCTGATAAAAGGATTTACACTAAGCTACAGAATTTTTTAAGCAAAAAAAAAAAAAAAAAGAGTATAACAAAAATGTCTGGCCCGGGTATGATCTTTCTCTAGTAAAAACCTTGTGTCTATTGACGGATTAAGAAGCCATGTTAACATGGAGGGTGGCGTTCATGGTGGCGTTACAGACGGGACATGCTTGGAGTTGGTGCGATCCACTCCCGCATACGTTACAGAGGCAAAGGTGTCTGCAAGGAAGAAGCAGCACGCACGATTCCCTCTCGCCACATCGCTTGCAATTTCTACTATGTGACACCGTTTTTTTGGCGTAATCTTTCTCGTGGTGATCACTGCTGCCACAACAGGATTCAACGTCGTCCTCAACGGCCGCGACACCACAAGCTCCGGCGGAAAACCGCTCCTCGCCGCCGACGTGGGCTAGGACTTGTTCCAGGTCGCTTCGGAGGGAATTGGCTGTGGCCTCGTTCGTCTGGGCCATTTCTCTCCACAGTTGGTTTTCAACGTAGAGGCTCTTCACTCTTTCTTGAAGGAAAAAATTTATTTTGCCCATTTTCTGGATTTGATCTTCCTTCTCCTTTAACTTCTTCGTCACCCCTTCACCAATTGCAGCCACCAGCAATCTCGCTTGTTTATTTTGTCTCTCTTCTAGTTCCAACCTAATTCTCTTAGTCTGCAAATCACCCGAAACAAAACCAAATCAGGAATTAAAAATCAAACAAAAAAGGAAACAACTCTCCAAACACGACTGCCGCATGCATGCATAAATCATGTAAAGGAATGGTAAAAAAAAAACTCACATGTTGGGAGATAATGGAGTCGATCTCAATCTGGTACTGCTGGATTTGAGGCAAGATATCATCTCCGAAAAAAGAAGGGAACTGAGAAGCACTGTCATTATTCACGGCTATCGGGAAACGCGGTGTAGTACTATACATCTGATTAACAGGATCACCGGAGCGCTTTCTTGTGGCGGAAATATTGTATGTGAGCCCACTATCGGTATTCATGGATGTCTTGGCCTGCGCCGAATCGCACACCGGCTGTTGATAAAAGGATTTATTGGTCGGCAACGTTGCGGCAAAGGGGATCCCAGAATAACCCATCGGCTGCGCGTTGTACACAGAAGCTGCCATCCCCGATTGATTAATACATGGCATAACCAAATCCCTGTAATTATAATTAATTTTCAAAAAATTAGCATCAAAACAAGCGAAGAAATGAGATTGCAAGCAGCAAGAATAACATCCAGTACCTGTCTTGCATTAGTTGCGCAGGGAAAATCTTGAGATTGCTTGCTTCAACTGGCATTAGGATATATGGATAGAAGATGAAAAGGGAGAGGAAGCAAAAGAAATGGAGGAGAGAATATGGTGGAGAGGGAATAGGTTAGCAAGTAAAGGAACAGAATTATAGAATAGAGAGGTGGCGATTGGGTTTATATACATATATGCATATATTCAAGCGTTTTTTGTATTTTTATTTTAATTTAATAATATAATAATTAATAAATAAATGGTAAAGTCAAATCAATACCAAAATTCGAGTAAGGAAGAGAGAGTCTTAACGCGAGTTGGATATTTTGGATTGATGGATGAATTAAATCGAAAATCCGAATGGGTGATTTTGTAGATCAAAGAAAGTAAATTTGGCAATTAAATTCTGGAGATAAAAAGGTGATTTAATTGATATTTATTACGATTCATCCACGATTTTCAAGTCCTCCAGCATAAAATGACACCTAAGTCAGTATAATTAAAGCACGATTCGCGGTTTCCTCATTGTGTAACGGTCTGGCTTCTACCAGAAATTTGGAAAACTGATCTAATTAAATCAACAATACATCCTACATGTTGATAATAATAAGAGAGAAAAAGAAAAATAAAATCCATAATAAATCTTTTTCGGCTTTCCATTATTTTTTTTTACCCTTTTTATGAAATTACCTATTATTAATTTTGAATTTGAATATTGAGATTTGAGGGTAAGATTTGTTTTTTGAATTTTATTTTCTACTTTATTCTTAACTAATTAAACCCACTTTCATTATCAAAGTATCTCCTTGGTTTTTTTTCCTAATATGATAATTATAATAATTTCAATCTTGTAATCATAACATAGAAAAATTTCAAATAAAAAAAATCCCCTTCTCCAAGTAATCCTTTTCAGTTTCATTTATTCCTACCGCAGTTAAAAATTGGATTTACTCGAGTAGGATAATTACTTTATTTAACTAAATTTTATCACAGATGGGTGACGTGGCATGGAGATTGGGGTGCAGTAAATGACAGGGTGGGTCTGGGCCACGTTGCATCAGCAGGTAAAGGAGCCCACCGTACGCGACAGTTGGGTCAATTCAAAGGAACCTTTTGAATAGTTTTTTTTTTTTTTTAAATGAAATGAAAATCAATACCATCATAATTGTAAGGAGTTGTGGTTGGGAAAACGTGAAGGGACCCACGCGCAGCACGTGTGAGATGTGTTGACACTGGATTATTTTATAAGGAGATTGGGCCCCTCTTTCCAAAATGTGTGGGGCCCTCTCATTTCTTTTCCATATGCGGTTTCCCCGTTTTGCTCCCTTGTCCCCATTCCTTAACTGGTGTGTCTGGCAACGGACAACCTCGCACCACATGGGCATTTATTCTCTGCTACGCTACTCTATATCATTTACCTGTAGTCTTCCCCTTTTCTTTTTTTTTTTCTTAAAAAAAAACCGAAAATTGGCCGGCCAAAATTAAATTGAATTTTTCCATTTTTTCAAAATTTTAATTTAATTTCTTTATTGAGTTAAATTACCAAGTATACTGTCTACTATTACTATATGATTTGTTTCTTTCCAAAAACACATATAAATGTGTTAATTCCAAAATTTCATTTAAGATTTCTAATTATGTCCATATAATAATTAACCCACAAATTAATAAACATCTCATACGTTGAATTATTCACATATAGGCAATGCTTATTCGCATATACTCGTTTTTTTTATATAATATTTAAATTTTATAAAAGAAATCACACAATTAATTTTAGAATGTTCATCATTAAAGCGCAAATCCACTGGAAATGGATGCTTTCAAGTACAATATTGATGGCATGCTTATCCCTAAGTCCCAAGGAAAAAAATTTAGGTTTGAAATTTTTTTTAAATATATGGATAGTTTCATCCAATGAAGTTGAATTTATTTATCTACATCTTGGTGCGAGTGCCAAAGATGAACTATTAGTTATCACACACATTTATTTCATTCAATGTATGATTCAAGTTTTACAAAATATTCTAATTATAAATAAATAAATTATCCATAAATATTAATTTCATATATTTTTCACGTCTCGTCTCACGAAGCAAATGATGTCTCATTATGTTATGGAATCTTTGAGTTGATATATTTTTTGTTATAATAAGTAAAAGCGAGTGATTGTGTTGATCCAATATTCCAATGTAATCATTTCTGGAGTAATTAGAAATTAACGAGATTGAAATGATTACAGTATCGGAGTTTATTTTCGGAAAATGGAAAAGATGGTTTCCAATTTGTAGCTAAACATAGAGATATACGTTTTTATTTATGATTATAATTAATATAGTAATAAACCCTTTAATTCGAGAAGTGGTAATTAAAATATATATAATATTCTGCCTCTAATATTTGGCATGCAAACTGCCAAGTAGATGATGCTAACAAGTTATATTGTCCACTCTGATTTTGTTGGGTTCTTCGAGAGAGAGAGAGAGGGATAAAATAAATGGCGTGAGCCTTTTGTGCTGCGTGTCACGCCTCTCGTCGCTCTCCATCAGTCATATTCATCATTATCATAAATAAATTATATAGTAATTTATGGATCAAAACAAAGTTAGGTTTTGTTTTCAACAAAAAAGGCATTTGAATCGTGGAAAGCCAATTCTTCAAACTCAACCTCTTCACCGATTCTCGTAAAACGGCCATATGTGTTACGTATAGGTAACTCCCGGAATTCAAAATCATTCAATGCAAATTTTGTCTTTTTGTGATGTATAAATTAAGCCTAAATGTCAAAAGTCGAGGTTAGAAAGTAGCCACGTCGTTAGCTATATATATTAATATCATGTGGATTTAGTGGTTATAGACGGAAAAATCTCTAAATTAGTGTTGAATGAAAGCCAAACTTTGACAACACATTGATCCATTTATAAAATTAAAATTATAATTTTACTGTGTTCATGATTATACTGATGGTTCTCAATAAATTGAAACATATTGTTTTATTTTTGCTAAAACTTTAATGATCACATAATCAATTACGTTTGGATAGGCTAGTGACCTAATGTTTGCACATAAAAAAAACATTAACAACTGTTGTTGCCAAATGTATCCATCTCTTACTCAAATATTTAAATGTATAAGTGGATGTAAATAATATGCAATGGACTGTGTACTGTCTTCTAATTTATATATAAGAACGAAGATCGAAACATGAACTTAAATTTTATTATATTTGGTGCATGTATAATGAATTATATATCAAGTGGTCATCAGATGAACCTAATCAAATCAAATCTAAAAAATAGATAAAAGATAAAGTAAAGAAATGAATTACGTGTTGTATAGATTACTTTTAATATTTTATACTGATCATTACAACGTCACATGCCATTAATTAATTAAACCTATTTTAATGAGAGTTTGATCACTNTCCAGCGATGAGAATAAATTGATGAAGACGGATGGTATTTGTCCACAAGCCGACGACCGTCCCCACTAGGAAAGGTAAATGGTGCCAAAATTTAATAATGAACATACGACTAAAATCAAATCAAAGCTTCAAATAATTTACTCAATTTGTGTTTAGATTGAAGAATATGAATTTCGATTAATTTTATTATTTACAATGAAATAATATATCAAATATTAAATTTATACACAAGTTATTTAATCTTTAGTAATATAAAGTAGAATAGATTTCAAATGACACCATTTTTTGGTAAACTTGAAATCCACATTTATGAACATTAAATGTTATATAAAAATGTAAAATATGACTTTGAAATTTATGATCTTTAACTCTTCAAAAAAGTAAAATACATTTGATGGAGGACAATGTATATATATTGGAAGTTGGCTTTTAGTTTTCACCATCTTGTTTTCTCTGCAATATTCACATATTTGCCAATGAATTGCCGACAGTCGCCTACTGAAAAAATTTCCGATCCATAATTGATTAATAATTTACAAATTGAAGGCTCACCTTTTCCATATTATTATTATTATTATTTTCATGGTCATATATAGGATCCAGTCAATTATTTATATCATGCATGATAAGCAAAAGGGTAACCTGTCATCGCTGCAAAATTATATTCCTTATAAAGAAACTCCTGGATGTTGAAATAAATAAAATATTTGTACGATACCTTTTATTTTAAATTTAGGCATCTAATTATTATGTTCGCATGTATATTAATTTTTAAACTAAATTATTTATTTACGTTTCAAATTCATGAATTTCAAATATATTTTATTGTTTAGAAAAATAAACCTCAAACTTGATCAAATCCACATATTACATATATATGTATTATTTTTATGTTAATTATGACTTATTACAAGTTTACTCAATAATTGTGTCATTCGAAACTCATTCTACTATACTTTACTAATGTGTAAAAAAGTAAAATGTGAATTTAAGATTTTATTTTTTGTTTCATTATAAAAAAATAACCATAATCAAAATTCATGGCTTTCAAATTCATCTCTCCAAATGCATCCTGAGCGCATACTAGTTGGTGAAATATGTGAGCGTTGGACCACTAATCATGTGTCAGTATAGAGATTGTCCAATGCGATTGATTTACTTAGTTAGCGTGATTTGAAGAGTATCACATTATTACAAAAATTTATCAATTGCACACAAAAAGTAGCAGATGTGACTTCCATAATTATTAAAAACGATACATAAATTAAAAAAAATACATATATTAAAAATACAGTTATCCTTTATGAACTTATATTTAAATTGAATCGAAATTCGTACGAATAACAACAAATTAACAATAACTACAACATTAAATATTGATTTTTCTAATTTTAGAATATCTCTATCTTTATATTCAAATAATAAAAAAGAGATCGTGGTACGTGTGCACGCCTCAAATAAATAAGGTTATGCGCATCTTTACACGTTCATGTACATCTAATTTTTGCAAAGCTTTGATTCTAATGTGGCAGGCAATATTTTATTACACAGATCCCGACTCATAATTGATCAATAATTTTTTATTAGAGAATAAAAATATAAAATTAATTCGGGGTCCTACGCTTTCGCTTCAGATTCTACTTTATAAATAATTAGATTTTATTATATTTTAATTAAGCTTTTTTTTCAATTGTTGCCTTGAATGCAAGAATTGGATGAATAATTGAGGCGTAGATTGTCTGGATTCTGCAATTGACCCAATTAAAATACCATCATCATAAAATAATGGCACACCAAATCAGACGTTAGAATTCGTTCTTTTAAAAAAATTAAAAAATCATTTCATTGATATATATATTTTAATTGCCATTCACCTATTTTTTAAGAATTTCGATAAATGTTGCATGGGTTGATTTAAGAATCTTAAAACGAAAAGAGTATAAATGTCTACGAAAATAAAATTATGTATTTTAATTTGTAGGGGATGTAATTTTGCACATGATGGGAGAACGTCGATCGAATCGTGATGTTTGTATTGCTGCAGAATATAAAAGAACTATAATTTTTGTCAGAGCAGCAAACAATGCAGTCTTCGATATTTTTATGAAATTTATTTTATCAACTTTTAATGTGGAAATGAATATTTTATCAACTTGTCATCGGTTCCTGACGGTACTTTTGGATATTACAAAGGGATCTCGTCGTTAAATTACTTCAATTGTCTCGTAAGAGAGCTTAGAAAAAGCATTTTAAATATTTAAAACTTCGGTGTATGTGTGCGCACTTCGATGACATCAATTAAAGTTGACATTTTCGAAAAAGGCTTCTGCAATTTCTTCCTCACTTTTTATAAAAAATAATTTTGCCCAAATAAAATATATTTCGTGCCCTCACTTTGAATAACTTAATTAATTTCGTACCAAATACTAAAGTGTAAATTGATTTCCATTAATTAAGGTTGCGTTTAGAACGATATATTTGAAATCCATCGATTTTGATTATAGTTTTATTGTTTATAATAAAACAATAGATCAAATCTTAAATTCACATACTACTTATTTACAAATTATAGTAACATAAAATATAATAAATTTCAAATGACATCAGTATTAGAAGAAATCGAAATTCATCATAATTAACACGAAATAACATATAAACATGTAAGTGGTGAATTTGAATTTCATGATTTTACTTCTCTAAACAACAAAAATACATACCTAAAAGAATTAGTCAATTATTACTCCCTTAGTCATTTTCCCTGACCCAGCGTGGATGATGAGTTTATTATAAAGTAATTGCGTGATATTTAAACATGTTGACTCCCATTCTTTTCAATTTCCTTCCTAATAATATCACTTATTTTCAAATTTAAAGTTTGAAAGTATGCGTATTGTCTCGTTTGCTAGTTATAGAAAAATTAAAGCGTAGATTGCGATCAAGAGCGATTTAAGAAGAAGATCATATTCTAATTAATCACTTGAGAAAATAATATATAATTTCATATAAATCAATTTATTCTCACAATCTCATTTCATTCAATCTTTTAGTTGTGAATGAAATTAAGTATGGTTGCCAACTTGCCATTCTAGACGAAGGGTCCTTTGCTCGGTTGCTTAGTTGGAAAGACAAGAGTCGTGTTCTTCACAATGACGCTTAAAGGACAAATTTCGAGGGGGAGGGTGGTACCACTTTGCGAAAACCAATACGTTTTTGTTCACACAATCGTTGTTTTGGCCTTTTCTATTGTTAACGTCAAGCCCGCCTCATTCACCAGTCCACCTACGCCATTTCCATAATGACAAAGAAATATCAAAGTAAACAATGATATCTTACAATGTTTTTTTTTAAAAAGTTTTAGGAGATAAATTTTTGTATTTCATATCAAATTATGTTGACTGGATGAATATGTTCTTTATTTTATTTTGTCGTTTTGTAATTTTGCAAATGTTGTTAAATGTCAGCCGTTCATTGGCGATTTGAGTTTTTTTATGATGTCGTCCTCGTAAACAACTAACGTGTGCGATGTCGCATCAATAATAAAATCGTCAAGGATTGAAATATACAAAACCAAAATCCAATTTCGACAAGGTAAAATGATCGATCGATATTGCAAATTAAAAAAAATATAAAAGTTCCCAGATTTCATTTTTTTTCCCCTAAATAAAACTTTATAAACAGAGTAGAGATATGCCTATTTGTAACCCTAAACTTCAAGTACTAATTCCTAAATTCAGTAATTGCTGTCATATCTGAAATTATTATTATTTCAAAAATAAAAATAAAAATTTCCAGAGCTGACTGCAATTATTCGTGCATTAAATAAATAAATTGTCAACTGTACATATTATTAACGGAAAATAGAGTTGTCAATATTGTGCTTATTACAAAATTACATCATGTGACGATAATATTCGGCATTATATATAAACGAGATACGATTAATATATTGATTGACTCGATATATAATGACAATTACAGATGATTTTAAAAATCCAAAAAAAAATCTCAGATGAATATATTTATATTTAATTTATTAAAAAACAATTATTATTATAATCTGAAATACCTTTTTTTTTTTTATAATTCCTAATTATGGGGTGGGAGGGCTCGAACTTGAGCCACTTATAGGGAGAAAGTGGGTGAGACCACTTAGGCCAAAGCCCGATCTCATCTAAAGTACCTTATAGTATACTTGATGAAAGGAGATTATGCATACATATTTTTTTTATCTACATCATATTTATCTCGTTTTTTAGTCCTCGGGTTTCATCATGTATCTCTCTTTATCTACGTGACGAACATATTATATAACTGACATTAAGCATCTATCTCCACCTACGTACCGAACAATATATTATTCATATTTATAAATTAGTCATTCATGTTTTATTTATATTAATTTACCACACTTATTACTCGTCAATTTAAAGGTATGTAACACCAAACGTCATAGATTTTTTCTAATTTGACAAGGTAGAATAGGTCAAACATGGATAGTGAAACGTGAACCTCGCCACCCTAAATATATAACATTAGAAATAAATGTAATCCTATGCATTAAATATTAGGTGGTACCATTTTGTCTGACTTATCAGTTGAAATCACCATTTCAAATATATATAATTGATACGTCACTCCAACGAAAAATAATTATCTCTGACTTTGGCAATTAAATGTGTGAATGAATAATTCAAATTCTATTGTTTTGTCAAATTACATATCACCTTTAATTCTGTACGCATTCTCATGGTTCAAATTACAATAAAAAAAAGTAATCGAAGATTGTCTCAATCTATATATATTATCCATGTGATGTAGGACAACTAACAATTAATTGTCACATAATATCAAGAAATCATACTTCTAATATTTTTTTAGTTATTATTACAACAGGAGTGGGGGATTTTGCCGCCAACCAGCAGGATTCAAACTCTGGCATCTCCCTTTATCGTTTCAATTGCAAAAATTGTAATTTGGTTCTCATTTATTATTCATCCTTTTTTTGAGTATGTCTCTTGTGAGACGGTCTCACAAATCTTTGTCTGTGAGACGGATCAACCCTACCGATATTCACAATAAAAAGTAATACTCTTAGCATAAAAAGTACTACTTTTTCATGGATGACCCAAATAAGAGATCCGTCTCACAAAATACGACCAATGAGACCGTCTCACACTAGTTTTTCCTTTTTTTTAGGAGATTATTATTCATTTTCTTTTTAAATTTTTTTTTTTTGGCATTCAATGACTGCTGCAATATAAAGCCAAAACTTTGCAAATATAATTCAGAAAATTAGTGAGCAATTGATTGTGACTCCTACGTTTTCAACAATCGGAGCCAAACTTGACAGTGACCAGGATTAACATAAAAAAAAAAAAGGTTTATCTGTCAAGGGCTGCTCATCGAAATTGGTGAGACAATTTTTTTTTGTGCATATTAAGGTGTGGTCACCCATGATATTTTTATGGGCCCGAGTAGAAATTTTAGGTTTGAAGATGTTGATGTTTAATTTTGATTCCAAATTGGCTTATTTTGGATGTTGCAGTCAAGAACAAGAAACGTGTGTGGTTTGGTTAGTGGTGATGAAAATAAATGTCATATAAAAAAAAAAACTAAAATTAAATTATTATAGTTTTGTTCTAATTCAAATCCATATCGAGTAAGTCAAATTGTGTTACGCTTTGCTCTATGAATATTTGAATAACACATTTTAAATTATTAATCTCTGTTGTCATCGATCATGTTATTTCAGCGACGAATCGTAGTATATTTCTATTCGTTTTTTTTTTTTTGGAATTATAGAAGAGTTTTATATGATTGAGTGTCTTTCTCAAAACTTAGAATTTTTATGTCACATAAGCTATAAACCAGCGTCATAAACCATTTTTTTTACAGTACTTAACACATTGGGCTTAAAAATGATTAGCCCGACTGGAGAAATGACCCAATTGGGTATCTCGCGAACAGTATCCGAGCCCAATATATTAATTTGGGCTTTTTTTTTTGGAAGGATACTCATCAGGACTGGTTGAGACAAAAAGGAGAGGTGAACAGCCTTGTTTTAGAAAAGAGTGTATAAATAAATTTTACGCGTTAAATTGATTACAAAATGAGATTTTACTTTTAAAAATAAAAAATTTATAAAGAACTAAGAGTCCCTTTGGATTAAAAAATCAGGAGGATAATTTTTTAAAAATTATTTTATAATTTTATATGTGTTTGGATGGTTTTTAGTGATTTTAAAAAGCACTTGATTAAACTAAAATAAGTGTTTTTTTAAGGCCAAATTTATAGCTTTTCAAATGCTTCTCTATTAATAAAAACATAGAAATACCAAAAACAAAATTAAGAAAATGTTTTTTTATTTGTTTATCCAAACACACAAAATATCACAACTTTTACTTAATACTTTCAAAAATCCAACTTAAAAAAAAAATTGCAAACGGACTCTAAATCAGAAGCTCGAATTTTTTTTGGGCCTCTCGCTTCTATTTTCTTTAATTACTAGTTTTTATTTTTAAAAAATCTAATAAAATACCTTTTCTCGTATATATATATATATAAAGCGTTTTTGTAGGCAAATGCATTCAATACATCCCAAGCTTCTAACCATGACTTGGTTGGAAGAAATTTAGGTAAGAGCAATTTAGATATAAGTGTTGAGTGCAATAATTGTACTCTCTAAGTAGATAAGTGGAAACGTGATGTTTGTGTCACTCTACGGTTTAAAAGATTTGAATTGCACAATTGCAGTTATAACTTTTGAACTGTAAACACTCAATCCTATAATTGATATCAGAGCCGCAGGAAGTGCAATTATTGAGAGGAACACTGTTGGAGTGCAATAGTTGTCCACGATGCTCGGATGTTCTAAAGTCTTTAAAAAAAATTTTAAAAAAAAAGAAAAGATCGAATAGAGAATCAGTTCCATGCTCGAATAAGATGACCAAAAATAATTTGTATTTTCTATTTTTCTTCAACAAAATATAGAGCTTAGACTTCAAAAGTCGTATTTTTTATATTTATTATTATTATTAAATATTTTCCCAACTTGGTAAAAAGGATTTTTGCCATTTAGTCAGAGTCAAAATCACATGACATAAATAATGAAATGCATCTGAGAAGGACTCGCTGTCCTACAAATTAAGATGTGATCTGCCATGTGAGGATGATTTCTTACCAAAAGACTCGCTGACCAATTGAAAATTGTGATAACTGCTGGTTTAATTGTAGTCAATTAACTTGTCCCCTTGATTCTTGCTCCGGAGCTTGTCACAGAGCTAGGGCAAACGCACATTGCGTATTTATTCATATTAAAATGAAAGCAAATAACTTCGTTTTCGAATATATAATGGATGATCCCTAATTAGCTCCGTTTGGCAAACTTAATTTTATTTTAGTATGATTCCTTCCAAAAAGTATTTTAACATCATAAAAATGTACACCTCTTCAAGATCAGTTTGTGAATTTTCGTGATGCGATTGACTGTTAAAATTATTCATTGACTTTTAAGACAGATTCACGTGCAAGTATGCAAGCAATTAAACCCTAACCCATAATAATGATGATGATGGACCGTTAACATTGGAACTTGGACCTAACTCAACCCCAAAAGTTAGGTCAAGAGGGGAGGATTGTCCAAAGATCAACGAAGCAACTCAGATGATCAGCGTGCAAATGCAATACCAACGGGGCGGAAAAAAGGAATTTGAAGAATAGTAATGGATTAATGACTGAAAGGATATTATAATTAGAGAACTTACATCCGGCAGAGATCGAAATATCCATATACGGGTACCGTTGGTGAGTGGCAGAAGCTGCCAGATGACCTGATCTCCATAAAAAAAAGTCCCAAATATTCTTGAAACTTAAAACTTATAATCATCGGATCTATCTATATATATGTGTGTGCGTGAGATGTTTTTGACGAAGCTGAATCGGAGAACATAGGCCATGACTCGAAAACCAGGTCAAACATTAGGCCATGACTCGAAAACCAGGTCAAAACAAGAAAATGCCGCATCACAAAAATAATCAAGGGCCGGGGCTAGCTAGTTGATACATGCATGGTCGTAGGTTTGTGGGAATGACATGAACTGAAAAAATGGGACCTTTTTACTAGCCAGATCATGCTGGCAGCTTCAGCCTCTCATACCAACAACATACATGGAGTAAGTAGCTATAAGAACTTGCATATATTGCCATGGTTTATATAATGCGCGCATGCACGCTGTCGGCTGTTCTATGCATGTGTATGTTTGTGCGCGCGCTGAGAGTTAAATATTAATGGCTGATATGCTGGGATTGGTCTACTTTTAAAACTGACAGGTTGTCTACTCAAATCCTAGTATTTCCCCTTTAATTTCATGGCAAGAAATGTGTGGATCAGTTACGTATAGAACCACCGACAATATCATAATGTCAACTATTTTTGTTATCGGTCATATTTTGTTTGTTTAAGGGTAATCATCGGCTCATGTATTCTACAGTTAAAAATATAAATTAAACTAAGAATGCGCTTTTTGCGGCTTTATATAAAATATCAACTGAGAAATAATCCATATATCTTCTAACCACAAGTTTAAACCTAAAAACGTGGCCAGCAAACCAAAAGGCGGCATTTAGATAGCCTTTTGAACTCGAAACCACATATAATTTGTATGGCTCTGCTCAAACTATGAAAACATTGTATTATATGTCCCACTTGTAAGTTTCTGCCAGATCAATGTATAAACTACAATTGTCATATATTGATACTTAATTGAAAGGGAAAATTGTTTTTTATGTCTTCTTTATACGGCCCTTCGCGATTTTTGGTTCGTTATGTTATTAGAATTAAGTTTTAGCCCTATATGTTTAATTTTTGTTTCTTTCATCATTTTTATACGAAGATGCTTACATGACATTTGACACATCATCATAGAAAAATGATTAAAAAAAATATAGCAGAGTAAAACTAAAATAAAAACCATAGAAGACCAAAATAGCGACACTACAAGAAAAAAGGCCTACGACAACGGTTTTTTCCCGTTGTCGTAGGCCTTTTAAAACCGTTGTTAGAAGCCCTGTGGTTAAAAGGTGTGCTCAAAGACAACGGTGAAAAACCGTTGTCGTAGACGTCTAAAGACGCGGGTGAAAAACCGTTGTCGTAGGTATATAAAACCGTTGTTAAAGGTCCTGTGGTTAAATAATTCGGTAAAAGACAACGGTGGGAGAGTGTTGTGGAAGTTACAATTTGCGACGGTTTTTAAAAAACCGTCGCAAATTAAATAGCGACGGACATCATCGTTAACCGTCGCTAAAATTAGCGACGGTCGTAATTTAAACTGTCGCTAAATTGTGACGGTTTCATACACCGTCGCTACATTTAGCGACAGTGTTTTATAAACTTCGTCGCTAATTTTAGCGACTGTTTTGTATGATTTCCGTCGCTAATTTATGCAGTAAAATAAAAAAAATTTCACTTTTAATATTTTAATAAATATAAAAAAAACTTACAATCTAATATGCAAACTATATTTTTGATTTATCGTCGAAAATACTATATTTTTTATTTTAAAAATTTATTAAATTTTAAAGAGAAAATCGAAACTAAAATTGTGTAAGGGAGAAAAATTTTAAGTGTTGTGAAGTGGTATGGTAGAAAATGGACCGAGGGTTGGGATATTTATAGACAGTTTGCGATAGTTTTGACTTTAACCGTCGCAAATTGCGACGGTTAATTTTCTAACTGTCGCCGATTTAAATTTGCGACGCTTTTACAAGAACTGTCGCTATATTTAGCGACGGTTTAATATAGCGACTGTTAGGTATAAACATCAGCGACGGTATTACCAAAACTGTCGCTAACAGTAGCGACAGTTAAAAACCACCGTCGCTATATTTAGCGACAGTTATTGTAAAACCGTCGCTATCTTTACATCGGCGACGGTTTTACTTTAAACCGTCGCTAAATTTTGCGACGGTTATACCTTAACCGTCGCAAAATTTAAATTAAGGACGGTATAGTATAACCGTCGCTACTTTAGCGACAGATTTAACTTAGACGGTCGCAAAACAAGTTGAAACACAACGGTTTTTTATAAACTGTTGTCGTAGCTAAAAAAAAAACGCTAATAGACAACAGTTTTAAAACCGTTGTCGTAGCTAAAAAAAAAAACGCTCATAGACAACGGTTTTTAAAAACCGTTGTCGTAGTCAAAGATAAAACGCTCATAGACAACAGTAACCGTTGTCGTAGATATATCAAAGACAACGGTGTTCAAGACACTGTTGTCTTTGAGCGAATTTTTTTAGGCTACGACAACGGTTTTTAATAAAACCGTTGTTAAAGGTAAAAAGACAACGGTTTTAATAAAAACCGTTGTCGTAGATGTGTTGTTAAAGCTAATTTTTTTTGTAGTGCGAATTCACAAATACGACAATTTTCTCTTCTTAAAATTCGTATGCTCACTCAATATTTGGAACTATGCGTCACATGGGCTATGTCTTTAGTCAAGACAAATTGCAGGGACTTTTTTATATGAACTGATCAAACATATTGCCTTCTAATATGTAGTTTTCAGTATTTGTGCTTAAAGTTGAACATTTCAGAACATAATATATAATATATAGTACTTTAATTTGTAATTAGTCCACTCAAAGATTATCTTTAATCTGCCTAATTGTCGGGTTTATTCTTGGGTGATGATCCAAAACTGAGACCATAATAGTAACTACACTTCATCTAACTGGCCGACTAACAATTTATAGAGAAACGAAACGCATTTGAAAACAGAAGATTGGTGAAATTGGGGGAGAATAATTTTGTCTTTAGCTTTATTCTTGTCTGCATGTTTGACAAAACAATGAAGGCTGGCATAGATAACACCAAGGACCACTATATAGAGTGGCTGAGCTTTTTAATTTTTTTTCTTTTTATAATATAATTTGATGAATGGATCACATGCTTCTATTTGTTATTAACTTAAAAAGAGAGTTGAAATCTTCATGTGATTATTATGGCTGCTGTCCCTTTCCGCCGGATAAGCTTTTCAATTCAAATTATTATTGTTATAAAGTCGAGGCCCTTACACTAATAAATTTTGATATCATGGTCGGTCTTTTTGTTCAATACGAAATGTGTAACCTTGCTTTATGTAACATTCTTTGTTCAAGAAAAAGTTTATTGTTGTAAATTTATCAGAACTTAAATCTATTTGAATGTCATATATAAATGTTATCCATATTCAAATGATCATAATATCATCTCTCATTTAAAAGTTATTATAAAAAAAAACCAAAATTATATAAAAATAATATGCTTAATTTTTAAATCTAATTAATGTTGCATGAGAATTTTTTTTGGGTATACATATATTGCGTGACGAGAGATACTAGTTCATTATTTTTGTGTGAAATTAAATTTTTAATGTATTTGTGATAAGTTGATAGTATGCTATGTTCCTTGATTTTGTTTTTGTTTTTTCAGTTAGATATGTACTTTCAAGCCCAAAAGAAAACAGGCCGGAAATGGCCCATTAACAGGATGGGTTTTTTTAAGGCTAGACTTCGTATATTTCTTGATTATTCAATATTCAATTTGGGCTTTTAGATCCAATAAAACTGGGTACATGCAGCCCAAGTTTAATGGTGTAACCGAACAGAAATAAGGGTAAAATCGTAATTCAAGATGCCACCAATTATGAAATATGGATCAGCTGGTCTTAGCCTGAATTCGATTCCCCAATCACCACTCGCCTCCTCCACAAAATCCCTCTCCGATAGCCGCTTGACCCATCCACCTTGAAGGAAAAACTCCAGAAATTTTAGTAATTCTTCAAAATCTGTTCGAGATCTCATCAATCGAGTCAAGGTTTGTTTGTTCTCAATTAATTAGGGAGGGGGGTATTACGAATTATTTTGACCGGCGATGGCGGTGTTGTTGGAGGACATAGTGAAGTCTGTGGAGCATTTGTTGAAGCTGATCAGTAAAAAGAGCCAGGAACAGTCCTACGTAGACCCCAATCTCGACCCTGTTCTCCTTGTGCCCGGTATAGCCGGTTCGATTCTCAACTCCGTCGATGATAAGACAGGAAAAAAGGAGCGGATCTGGGTCCGGATTCTGGCGGCCGATCACGAGTTTCGGGAGAAGCTCTGGTCTAAATTTGATCCTGCCACAGGTCAACTTGCTCATTTTGTAGAAGCTCTTGAATATTCATTGCCTTTAATGAAATATATCCACTTGATTGTTATCTTTTCGTTATCTATGGTTTTTTTCCCTATGCTTCGGTTGTTTTGATTTTAATAGTTTTTCCTTCAACTTGCCGGTATTGCTTGGTATTTGTTGGTATTATTGCTATTGCTTGATAAATAATTTCTATGGTCGAAAGTTTTGTCCCGTATGTTTTTATTTCGCCCAGTTTATTTATTTTTTAAGAACATTTACGACCTGAATATACAGTTGCGAGTAAAAGGTTAAAAAAACAAGATACTTCAAACTTACTTGTGCGCGTAGTAAACTGTCTTTGTATTTAATTGCCTGTATTTGATATCTTCTTAATGTACTGAAAATTCCAAAACAGTACGGAACTCATCCTTCTGAGACGCAATGGTTTAAAATTCCTGGAAAAACATTTTGGGCTTGGTACTCGAGCTCGTTGGGCCATTTAACTAGAGTCTAGATAGTGATTACTGATATGCTAAAACGGTAATTTAGAATGGAAGTTAATTAACAATAGATCAGCCATAGGTTATGCTGTTCACTATTCTAATTTGCTGTTTGCTAACTTAGATGATTTCTTGCCTGCCATGTATCTGTTAATCTTGTGTGGAATGCTTGATGGATTTTTCTAAAACACATTTTCCACTCTACATATATGTTTACTTTTCACAGCCTAATAAAGATGTGCTCTTTATTTAATACTTGGTATTGGAATATATTTTAGTGCTAAGGTAGTACTCGATACAGGTAGAGCTGTAACATTGGATCCTGACACCCATATTGAGGTTCCCGAAGACAGATATGGGCTTTATGCAATTGACACGTTAGACCCCGATATGGTGAGTCCTGCCTTGACTTTGTTCATCCGGTAGATTCATATTTACATGAATTCTCCTATTTGAATATTGTACCAAGTTTTTGCCATCATTCAGTGAGTCATTCCTTGACTTTGTTTATCCGGTAGATTCATATTTACATAGACTCTCCTATTTAAACTGGTACCAAGTTTCTGCAATCATTCATTTTTCTCATACATTACTGATTGCCTTGTTACATTGGACCTCTATTTGGTTTCTGCATTCCTTTTGCAGGTCATTGGTGGTGACTGTGTATATTATTTTCATGACATGATTGTTGAAATGCTCAAATGGGGCTACCAAGAGGGAACAACACTTTTTGGGTTTGGATATGATTTCCGCCAAAGCAATCGGTAACTACCTGATTTTTTGGCTAAAATTTTTCGACTGATAGAGGATTTCTTGTATTGTCATGAAAATGTAGATTTTAATCTATCTTACAGTCATTGTTGATACAATGTTACAAACTGAAATCCTTGGTTTCTCACTAATTAAGATCCATTTAGCCGTAGACATGCAATTCGCTAGAGGTAAGTGCTGCTCCGGCCTCCAATTTCCTGTTTTTTATGTAACTGTTGCTCAAATGTTCACTGAAATAGTCAATTTACTTGGGAAATAAGTGAAAGATAAGTCCGAGCTCTTAATTTGCCAGAAAGTTCATATACCAGTTGGCTGATCGACCTTAACCTTTTAGACCTATTTAATTGGTTGGTTGCGAATGGGTGGGTGATGTTGTTTCTCTTACTACTGATTTAAGAAACTACCTGGACTGTTCCCCATTTTTTGTGGAGAAGCTTTAATTTTTACTTCATTCTCACAAAAACCATGTAAATTTAATCTCAATTCCCTATTATATACTTCGACATGACATTCTACATTCTGTTTCCATCGTTCCAGGTTTCAGGGAACTCTGGGGCGGCTGGCAGCTAAACTTGAGTCAATTTATACAGCATCTGGTGGAAGAAAAATAAACATAATAACTCATTCAATGGGTGGTCTTTTGATAAAGTGTTTTATGAGCCTGCATGTTGATGTAATAGCCCCACTCTTGATCTGTTATTCCATTTTCTTGCCGTCAAAAAGTTAGCACACCTGTATTTGTTCTGTTTTGTATATTATCTTCTTTGCAACGCAATCTCTGACTAAGTTCTCTGCGTATTAGATCTTTGAGAAGTATGTGAAAAATTGGATTGCGATAGCTGCGCCATTTCGAGGTATGTTTTCCCTTTAACCATGGCTTTGGTGCATCACTGGGATAACTTTGTTTTCTGCAGTTATCACTTGTATGCTAAGTAAACCTTTGTTGTGGAAGGGAATAATTTTTAATTTTCAACAAGTTCAGAAATGCGCGACTATTTGTTTCCTATATATGTCATTTGTGTGGCAAAGGTGATGATAGCCATTGAATTTCTATATTGTTTTAAAGAGATCATAGTGTGCATTGTCTAATTTTTCTACCATTTTGGTCTACATATGAACTCTTGAAGCAAGAATACTTGATCGTTTTACATACTGATCTCGATATTGGACCTCCCAATTAAAGTTTTCTGATAAAATGCCCTTTTTAATATTTTAACAGGTGCGCCTGGATACATAGGCTCCGCATTATTGAATGGAACTTCATTTGTTGAAGGATGGGAACAGAATTTTTTTATTTCAAAATGGAGTATGCAGCAACTGGTATATATACTTTTCAGTGCTAACTCCATCGATTTCTGTTTGTCATGTTTCCTCTCATCCTACTTTCAACTTTCTACCCCTTCCGTGACAATTAGGACACCTCCTTGCCATTTCTAATCCTTAAAATCTGACGTGAGAAATAATTTCAGTATGTTGAAGTTGGTCCCACTGTTTGAAATACTGAAAGGACTGCCTGAATTTGTTACCTTAATTATTAAGGTTTTTCTTCTATTATTTCCTCTTCAGATGATTAACTACTTTTGATTTGTTTCAGCTGCTTGAATGCCCATCAATATATGAATTGATGGCCAGTTTAGATTTTAAATGGGAACACATTCCACTTCTTCAAATATGGAGACAAAAATGTGATAGTGATGGAAATTATACTGTGAAGCTGGAGTCTTTTCCTCCTGTAGAAGCTGCATCTGTCTTTATGGAAGCTCTTTCTGGCAACAAGGTGAGCTATAAATCTTATTTTATATATACGAGGGACTGGAGGAATAGTGAATGTGTCTTCAGTCATAAGTAGTGAATTCCTGTGTGTAATATATCATGCAATGAGTATTTGATCGATGACTCGGGGAATTAATCTAGAGCTTCAATTGCTTGATAGTTTATGTGATTACTTTTACAATCATTGATCAAGTATAGCTAACTGCTACTTTGGCATTTTTTTTTCAGACTGCACTACTTTTCATGTAATGGATTATTTTTCTGTGCAGATAAATTACGATGGTGCTGATATTTCTTTAACTTTTAACATCGAGATTCTAAAATGGGCTAATAAGACACGCGAACTGTTGAGTTGTGCTGAAGTTCCTCATCACATTAAGTTTTACAATATTTATGGCACAAATTATGAGACACCTCATAGCGTTTGGTACTTGAAACTTTTTCCTTTTTCATTCTTAATTTTTTGTCTTGAACATGATAGGATGTAATATTTTACCTTATGCTCACATAGTTAATTATGTTGCAGTTATGGAAGTGAAGATGCCCCCGTCTCTGATCTGCGGCAATTACCTTCTCTCCAAGTAAAATTCTTACCAGTCTTGTGACATACCAAACATGAAGAGCACTTGGATATCTTTTATTTTATTTATTCAGTCTTCAGTATCCTTGATTTAAAACCAGCTATATATATCTATGCGTGTGATGTATAGTGTGGAACACCCTTGTGAAGATATCGATTCTTAGAAATTCAAATAATATTTTATGCAAACTTGCAGGCAAAGTATATCAATGTTGATGGTGATGGAACTGTTCCAATGGAATCTGCGAAGGTAAAAGTTTTTGCATGCAAGATTTGATTTCAAAACCACTGCTTAATGGTGTAAAATTCGCAATCAGCGATATTGAGCAAAGAAGTGCTGCAAAACTGCGTGCAGAATTTGGCCATTCATGGACTTCAAAATTTTAACAGCCCTTAATCAGGAAACAATGCATATTATTCCTCCTGTAGAGATTTATTCTGATTTTTCCTTGGTCGATTATGCTCGACATTAACTGTTGTTTCTTCAACTATATAAATCTGACGTCACGATAACTTGGGTGTTGCCCATGACTCCCCTTCTTACAGGCAGATGGGCTTCGGGCAGAAGCAAGAATTGGAGTCCATGGAGACCACCGAGGAATCATTTGTGACCGTCATGTCTTCAGAATTGTCAAACATTGGCTGAAAGCAGATCACGATCCTTTCTACAATCCAGTTAACGATTATGTAATTCTACCAACTGCTTTGGACATGGAATGCCACAAAATAAAAGGGTTACAAGTTACTTCTCTCAAAGAGGAATGGGAAATTATTGGTGACGACCAAAATCTTAAAGAAGAGTCGGCGAAGAGAAAACCTTTGATGGGTTCGGTCTGCGTCTCGCGAATGGGAGGTGGTGAATCTTTGCAGGAAGAGGCTTGTGCCACCATTATAGTTCAAAATCAAGAGGGTGGTAAAAAGCACGTGGAGCTCAACGCTGTTTCTATCTCCACGAATGCATAAAAACCTTGTGTAAATCGATGCATCTGTAAATATGTTTATGCAGTCCGTGTGCCAATTGTCTGTATATTAAAATACATTGTTTGCCATCATACGTAACATGGTGTACAAGAATGCTATATATATTGTAAATACGAAACAGTAATAATTATCTGGCTTTTCATTTTACTCTTCACTTACCATCGCTGTACGGCCTTTGCCATAACTGTCGAGAAAAAACATTGTGCGTTCTTTTGCAGTCGCTGTATTGGAAGAAATCACTAATCAGATCCAAGTCAAAATTAATCGTGCAAATTATTTACCACTAATTAATAATGATTTTTTTTTATCTAGTTCAATTGAAATTTAAGATAACTATTAGTTATAATTAAGTTTAGCCATTTATCTAGTTTAGCATCTAAATATGCATTCTAACACCTGGTAATAATAATTATTTTTCAAAAAATAATTCTATCTGTAATAATCAATACTCATATAAAGTATAAACTAACAAAATAATCCTTATTATTAGCTTATTTTTTATACTGAAAACATATTTAAAAAAATAGAACTGATTATAGATAAATATTTATATGGACCAAAACGATTAACTAATGCATAACATGTTCGAAATTCATTATTGTTATTCATACAAACCCCATCCTTTTTAGAAATAATACTAATACTTGGTAAGGTAAACAACCTTGAAACAAATATGGGTAAAAGAATAACATTAATTCCAACAACAGCATGGTTCCATAAACGCCATGAAATAAAGAAAGACTTGGATAATATCAAGATGGAATGAAGCGTTTTCAACTTGAAATTTTAGTGCCCACCCACAGAATTTGATTGCTTCCTTCGCTTTGGTTCTGGTTCATCTAACTTCAGAGAAACAGAAATTTTACCTTCAGACTTGTTTTTCAAGATAGAAAGGTTCCCCAGTCCAACCACGTTTTCACTTCCAAGATTTGGATATGCCAAAGATTTACATGAAAAGCTCGGCATGAACTGGTGCTCTATACTGGGAGGAACTACATAACAACCACCCTCGATACGAAACTCATCATGGCTGCAAGGTGGCAGTAACTCCAGACCAGAACAGACATTGGCAGAGGCTCGTTGAACAATACTTGGAACAAAGTTCTCTTCTGATTTATCTTTTGAGAAAGCAGTAATCCACTCGAGCGAAGCAGATTCTCTGAGAGCAGAATGAAATCCTGTTGCAGAAGCATTTCTCTGCTTCCGTAATGCAGCTATTTAAAGGAAAAAAAAGGAGCAAAATATCAAAGCAGCACAGTGAAGATTTTGGAAACAGAATAAAAGATATTTTGATGACAGTGGATTGAATTTTACTTCAATTCAAAACACGAACCTTGAAGCCCTTCTGGGCTTGTGATGAGATCAAGTTCAAGAAGATCAAGAAGACGTCCTAAATCAACTCCACTGGTCCAATTCTCCGGAGGTTGGCCAGCCTTCAATTTCAACCGGCCTCTATTGGCTGTCCCGCCCCAAATGATTCCTACAGGCTGGTGTTTCTCCCCATTCTGACCTATCAACAAGATAAGGCTTCCACTGTCGCCTTCCAGGTCAAAAGACTGTTGATTCTCTCCTACAATGAGAAAATCTGTGAAAAAACACATTCCTTTTTCATCATTGTATTCTAAAGCATAAGCCACTATAGTCCCAGTTGTCAAGCCAGAGCTTCTTCCAACTTTCATCACCTGCCTCCCAACTACACTATCTATGGGGGACTGCAAATCTATTATGTGGACATCAGCAATTTCACCTGCACCTTTAACCAGTGTCGTAATGTTTGCCATGTTAAAATCCTCGGCAAAAGGAATAAAAGCCCCATCTGCTCGAACAAATGTTTCTGCACGGGGTCACAAGGTTGTGTTCAGGATGTACAAGGATCAGAATATGATTAGAAATCCAATACCATGATTATTTGAATACAGGTCCGTTCAGAAGAATGGTATAGAAAAACAAGAAACTAGTTCCTTTGGTATTATTGCGGGTCATTGGTAAATGGAAATTACAATCCTAGGCTGGGATAAGTATACCTGGATTTGTTCCAGCAAAAGTGCCGTACCAAAGATCATCAGCTACAAATGACGTAGCCCTTTCCACAGCACCTAAATACACCCCAGGACCAAGACTTGGTGGCAATGGATGAAACATTTTCTGGCTTGGGTAATCGAGATCAACAGCCACATGCCGATTAGTGAGAAAACCAACCTCCTTATTTCCTGTCCGACTTTTGACAATAGCACCTAATGTTCCGTAATTTTCTTGGCTCGCAACCTAAAATGCACACAAGATAGATCATTAAGAACTAGAAATAAGATGGAGAAAGAAAACCAAGAATTCTAATGAGGAAGAGGACTGCCCACCGAATATGATACAACATATTTTGAATTTCACATATGTGATGATATTGAACCAAAAAAGTACCATATTTGAACCCAGCGGCATATGCGAGATTTGACAATAATTCTGAGGAACAAAGAATAATAAGATAGTAAAATTTATTGCCTGGGAACCAGATCCAATCCATGGATCACTTCCACCGAAGCCATCAACAAGTTCTGTGCACAGTTGTTCCTTTGGAGGGGCTGCTGGTGTTCCATAGTAAGAGAATTCAACAACATCAACATCACACCAAACACCTCCAGGTCCCTGCAAATTCAATTCACTGGATACAATTTTTACAGATGAAAACAGGATATGTTTTTAAACAAGGTGCTCAACCAAGCGGATTCACGAAAATGTAATATCCAGAAATACCAAAGATTGACAACATAAGAAGCAGTTAATGTAAAACCTCGAGAGCAGCAGGTAGACAATGGGCAGGGCTGAGCCACTGCCTGTGAACTTTTCTGGAAACAAAGACAAGTATAGCCGGTATATCAGTCAGCGCACCCCTTCTAATCCGAAAACCAATTGCTGTTCCAAGACTAAAGCACCGTAAAAATTTGCTATGAAATGCCCTGATTGTCATCAGTTCAAGCAAGGTGGTAGCCCGCAAGCCAGTCGGCCATCGACCATGAGTTTCAGGTAGAACTCCCTTTTGAAGATTCCCAAAGTAGAGCAATCTGACTTCAGCACCGTCGGTTAACCTATTGGGAGCCGGCCATGAAAAGTAAGCAGCATTGTTCTCAGATAGCTGACAACCTGTTGCAAAGGCTTGCGACCGAGCTGGACTCGCTTCAGTAAGATTGAGATTGTTGCAGTAATTCCTTTCCAAATCGAAAGCTGATTCCTCAGATTTTGCAGAACCAGAGTGATGAGCTCTCAAAACCATTCTAGCCCGATCCATGCCTCAGCTTTCCTATCGGCGGTATACAGAAAACTCAATCAGAAACTTCTTCAAAAAATAAAAATAAAAAAATCAATCAGAAAAAATGCCAGAAAGTATAGAAGCCAACCATAAATGAGAAAAACAACAGGAATACAGGATGATCAGAATTTCAAAAACAAGAATTTAGAAATAGCAAAACCCTTTAGCCAAGCCCAGATCTTGATAATTCATGAAGGTGGTGTGCTACAATTAAATGTGTTTCCCATTTCCTCCAAGAGGGAACTACAGAACACTGTCACTTCAAGAAATCAAATAGAACCTCCTGCAAGGTAACTGATGATCGGTAAAGCCGGGAAAAGGGTTAGCAGATTCACTTTAAGAGCCACTCACACACATAAAATTTCCCACTTCTTCCAGTTTAAAGAACTCGTTTTTGTGACTGAAATAACAACTGGAAGCTAATAAGCAAAGGGTATGTTCATGAAACCACGAACCAACTGTTATTTCACAAACCCCATAATTCCAATTCCAATTCCAATGAACATAAATATAACAGCAAAGATTGAAACAGTTAAAGAAATTACGAACAAAAAAGGGCAACTTTTCCGTTGAGAACTGTAGAATCAGAACCTAGTTTAAAACAGCAGGAGAAAAAATTCTATAGAATGAGGATTTTCGCGCTCACAGAAACATCATTAGACTCCTGAAAGCCACACGTATATCTGAAGTTAATCGATACTCGAACTGAAATTCGACCAATAAAAAAGGCCGTGCCATTACTGAAAGTGGATCAACGCTAACCTGTCAGAAACTCTTAACATAGATTTTCTTCACAAGCACAATCTGCCAAAAATAATAAATTTATTAAAAGAATGAATGAGCGAGCACTCATCAGAAAATTAATACGGACATCCTTCTAGGCAATCATGAGGAAGCTAATATCTCCGCCAGAGAGTTCGTTTTCAATGTTCTGCCGTGAAAGATATGGCAGGGAAATACTGCTTCTCTATTTGTAAAAGGAGGCTGATATTTGAAAATATTTATACGGTATTTTAGTAAACTATAGTCAGTGACATATTGATATTGGTGGCCTATGATTTTCAATCATTTGAGTCCATTGACAGATAGTGCCAGAGATCAATCGGATGCAATGGCAATTGACGAGATTAATAATTCAAGAAAGAGACTTATTATATGATAAAAACATGTTGCTGTTAATTTTTATTAGTGTATTATATATAAAATTACTCTTTCTCCCACTGCTCTTTTCAGCAGTCCCTACCTCTCAACATTATTATATACAGTTCTTTCCCCACGATTATCATTTGACGGAGAGATCAAATGATGGGCGCACTTTCTTTCAATTTAAAAAAATTCAAAACTAAGACATGTATACAATAAGATAGTACCTCCATTGGTAACTAAAGTCGCGAGGCTGAAAAGATGCCACCTTTTTTCTTGGACTCCATTGATTTAATTATAGCCTATAGGTATCTGGGGGATTAGGGACCCATGGGAATTTTCTCCGATCGAAAAGCCGCACTTTTGCCCAATAAAGAACTCATTTTCTGAACTGTCGGTTCCTCCTAGCTTTTAACACAACACGCCCTCTTTTCAAGTATTTTATTTGTGCAAGAAAATGGTATCAGAGCAAAAGATTTGATCCTTAAAAAATTAAGAGAGAGTGTGATTGTAATAGTAAAGATGATATGAGATCTTTGACTGTAAGAGAAAGGAAATAAAGCGCTGTAAGTTCACCATATTTTCAATGCATGATTCGAAAGTTGATGATTGTGGTCTTCGTAGCAATAATTTTTCTTGAGGCCATTCTCAAGAAAAAAAGGCACGAAGAAGAACTGTGCTTGTTTTCGCGTGTGTGGGAAGAGGAGGGAGGGAGACAATGGGGGGCTGTTGCTGTCATTGTCCTTTCGTTTCATTATCTTCTCAGACTGTAATCACAACGATACATACAAATTATGCATCTCATTTATTCAATTTATCACATCATCGTATCATTGCTGTGGAAATTTTAATAGGGAAAATGGTGTTTGCACATGTAAAGCTTATATTTCTATCATAAATTACAAAATATATTTGAATCCAAATATATATGTTTTTTTTTCCATATAATCTCGTATGTTAATCTAAACATACAACTAACATAACTATTTTTATAGATATATAAAAATTCTTAAGATAACATCTTACGAATCAATTTTATAAGATACATCTTCGATCGGATCCAATCCGACCAATTAACAAAAATTATTTATATGTCAAAATTATCAATGTATGAATTAAATAGGTTCGGTCAATTTTATAAGATACTAACTTTACCAATGAACAACCCACTATTAAAAAAAATTGACGGTTTCAGATCGGACGGGTCAAATCGATTGACATAGTCCATTTTTATATCTATAGGTAAAACCATTATATATCTAAAAAACATATTTATCTTACCTATAAAATAAAGTTTAAATTTTGTTAAACTTTTACATTAAATTTTTTTCATTTCATATTGATTGCTTGATCCAATATTAGTACATATTTTTATATGAAAACTTTATTAGCTAGAGCAATTGAATTAACAAATTAGCTTTCTCAAAAAGTATATTTAGTTCAAAGTGAAATAATTTAAATATTATGACCTAGGCTTAAATAAAAAGTTTAATTTTGTAAATGTAAATATATATTAAGCAATAATTTTTGGGTGACTAAGTCTCTTGCTAGATGGTTTCGCGGATCTTTATTCGTGAGACGAATCAATTATGCTATTATTTTTAATAAAATTTTATATTTTTGGCATAAAATTATTATTTTTTAATGGATAACTCAAATAGAATATTTGTATCATAAAATTAACTCATGAGACTATCTCACAACAGTTTTTAGGTTCTTGAATATGTCTCTTGTAAGACGGTCTCACATATCTTTTTTCATAAGATGAGTTAACTCTGCCTATATTTACAATAAAAACTAATAATTTTGTCGGTGACTCAAATAGAATATTCATATCACAGAATTGATCTATGACATCGTCTTATATGAGTTTTAGTGTATAAAAAAATTAAGTAACCCTAAAGTTGCATTTAATTGGCTTGATAGGAATCTAGGATTGTGTGGATAAATAATGCTGTGATTATTAAAATATTTGTGTAGGATACATAATAATATTGAATAAATAATAATATGTTTGAACTGTTTGAGTAAGTATTGGGTAAGATTGTAAATTAGGATTTCATCTTTTTCAATAATTAATAAATATAAAAAATATATATATATAAATGATANGATTGATCATCTCTTTGGGAATCCAAGCATGACTAATCGGGACAGCGAGTATGACTCTAGCCCGACTATTTAAGGGATGTGTGATGATACCCCTGTAAGAGCCCGGGTCATGGATGACCCGGGATATCAGATGGATTCCCAAATCAGGGTCAATCTGCAGGATGGATTCTTCTGAAGCCTGGCAGGTGCAAGCCCGGGCTCTACTCCCCGGGCAACCAGACGCCCGGGCTCTTATACAAGCACCCGGGTAACCGACCACCCGAGCCACCTCGAGAATTGAACCACACTTGAGTATATTAATATGGACAATCTTATCTGTCAGAGCAACTTGACTTTGGCGTGTCATATAAGTCATCAGGAGGTGTGGGCGACCGTCCTATCTGTGACACTAATCCAAGTGGTTGACAAAGTCAGATAGGCGGGATGTGACTAGTGTATGATTTGACATGTCAGAATGTAGCCGGCCTACTATAATTAGTAGGTAGCACGAAGAACGAGGTCATCATTACTTCTTCTACTATAAATACCAGGTTACAGCTGAAGTCGTATTACATAGATATGTCTCTTTGCTCTTATTCCCTTCATTATCTTGATAACAGAACCTTCACTCAAATTCCCTAAAAACTATAAATTATTGATTTGACTCGTTGGAGCTCCTTACCCGGCTCATCCATTTCAACGAAGTCACATCAGATAATATTATAGTTTTGTATAAATGATTTGATTAACGAGATTTAAATAATTGATGATTTTGATTGATATACGATAAATAATCAATACATAAATTGGAACCAAACATTTGATGTGGTTGAATTATTAAATCAAGCATAACCTAAAAATATATTGGTTTTAAAAGATTGTCAGGAAAATAAAAAATTCGAATTCATTTAAATTTTTTCACAAACTTAGGACATACAACTATAAATTTCTTTCAGAAAAAACCAATTTTAAAATATTTCAACTTAATAATATCTAGTAAAATACCAAAATCGATATAAAAAACTACGTGTATTAAAATATATGAGAATTGAACAATAGTTTGAAAATTATAGATTTGACTTTACAAATTTAAATAATCGTTATCTGTCAATTTTAAATATAACAACTCAAATTAAAAATATTTAGTTTATAAATAAATATAATAGATATATTAGAATCGGATCCTAAATCACTTGGAGCCGTTGGATCAGATCACTCGCCGAACTACCGAAGTGCAGCCACGAATTTCCCGTTGCAGGGAAAATGCTGGGGTGGGCTGCATTTAGCGGTGGAATGTACAGATCGGACTGTAGAGATAAGATTAGGTGGGCCCAAAATCTTCTACAAATTCATCAATTATTGGGCCACGAGGCCCACTATTGCTGGACGTCAATTCAGGCAATACGTGACAACAATATAGCCAATCATTTCAGGTGCCGTTGTAAACTTTATTTATTTATATAAATATAATATAAAGTTTATTTTTTTTTTATGATATAGTACCAATTACTTATAAATTAATATATGAATTATTGTAAATTTAAATCTATTTATTTTGAATTTAATCCATTTTAAAAATAATAATGGTTCCATCTTCAAAATTTCTTGAATTACTTGCTAGATTTCTAACCCTACTGAGAGCCACGAGAACAACAGCCGAGCCGAATTAAGGTTCTTGAGCTGAATCTTCGATTGTGTCTCGTTGCGCCGTGACTCAAGCTGTGTGAGCATGATGGAGCACTCGGCTTGCACGGCTCGAAAACGGGTCGGTGTGGAGCTGATGGTTCGAACGGGTTGGATCTTGCGAACTGGTTTATTTTCGGACATGGTCCGTTTTTAATGGACTGGTATTCCTTTTCGTATGTGGTCCAGGTCTTTAAGGAGTAGCCCACACAAGTGTGAAGCGTCAGCTGTGAAGGAAAAAAAGGATATGATCCGCATCAAAAATTCATTGTATGTTTCGGTTAGCAAAATTTCCCTTTTTTTTTTTATCGTTTTTAATTCAAATCATAATAGTGTCTTTCAATTTGTAGGCATACTTGTAAAGAAAATGAACACACTTACCAAAATAGCACGAAAGAAAATCGAATAGAACAAATCATATTTTGAACTATCAATTTAAAACATATATATTTGTTTTAAAACAAAAAATTCATTTAGTTTATTTCGGTACAATGTCTCACATTGGTCGGATAAAATACTTGGTAGTTGTATATATAGACTTGGACAATCATTCTCCCTAAAGCTAGTTTTTATGATTGAGTTAGGTCCAATTTCTAATCTTAACATGGTATCAGAGATCAGGTTTCACTGTCATGTGTTGGATTGTCCATAATTGAGTCACTCGTTCTGTCCATATTTGAGTCATTTGTAAACTTCACGCTCCTAATGTTCATTTTTTGACGTGAGGAGGGTGTGTTAGTTGTCTCACATCGGTTTGATAAAATACCTAAGAGTTACATATATGGACTTGAACAATCCTCCCCACTAAAACTAATTTTTGGGATTGAGTTAGGTCCAAGTTCTAAGATTAACAATTTTCTTGAATTAAACCGTGAAAAGAGTTGTGTGTAACTCGAAAATAACTTGATTTTAGACATAACTTTTGTTAGAAACAGGGAAGCGTTTGGACAGGGCTTTGGTTCGATAACTTGACAACACTCTTGCTCGAAAATGTTAGCACAAACTGTAGCAGAATTTCATCTCCTCTCGATGCCGTGAAATCGAAAAAGTTTTGGATGCTCTTTTGGAGTGTCTTTCTTTGTGCTATGTGGGGATATTTATAGGATGCATGGCTAGCTGAAAGGCCGTCAAATTCAAAGCCATCATGCCCCCTTGAATGCCATTTAATAACCTTGACGACCTTCCAATTCCGTGCATCCATTCTAATGATTCGCCTTGGTGACATCAAAAGATTTCTTAACCATTATATCACTCGATAGACAAGAACTATACACTTGTTATCGTCTGATGATTCTTTTTCGTTTTGACTTGTGGCTGATCTTATCGTTAGTGACCTGCGGTTATGCTTATTTAAGAAGCAATATTACGGATTACATTAAATCATAGTGAGTACTGATTCGTGAAGCAATCATTTTCTAGTGTCAATAACTTGGACTGAAAAGTGGTCATTAATCTACAATGGCAAATATGACGTGATTTTTAGCCCCGATCTCATGCAATTTGAACACCTTTGTTAGCTATGGAGTTGACAGATTGGACAGGATATATATATGCTTAAAGAGCACACAGCTGCACTTCTAAATTGCATCGACACGTCACTGAGGGTGAATCGGGAAATTTTGGAGGCGGTAGCTGGGGAGTATGCATTCTGGTGATAGGATTTGACACAGAAGCAAATATTAAACAGATTGTTGATACGGACAGGATGGTTAAGTTCTGTATTCAGGCAGGGCAGGCCATCATTTTTTATTCTCTTTTACCAGAAGCTTCTGGTATCGTGCTTGAAGAAGGTGCACCTTTAATATAACAGTGCTAATTCAAAAAACACCCTCGGTCATAATACTGGGGCCAGCAAGAAGATCACCGGCTCATCCACCAAACACTGCATAGATATGATTAAGTTTTCGATAGTAAAACTTGTAAATTAGATGTGTTAAGTAGCTTCGAAGAACATCAAATGTATGTATATTATATGGTTGTGTACAAATTTTTTATATTCGATTAAAAGTTGTTAAAATTCCATGTTGGTTCACAAAGTTTTTGAAGAACAAGGGGCCGTCTCACCGAGATCGTATGCTTTTTGCATGAGCCCACAGAACATTCGTATGGGGCACAATTCTTGGACTTTTGTCCACCGGCACCGGTGATTCAATTTAATAATAATTGGGGCAATTTATTTTTATGGGTTTGATAAATAATGCAACTGCTACTCTACTGATATGATTGGTGGAAAAATATTAGATAATCAGATGGCATCGGATAATTCTGATGAATTGGTATTAATCGAAGTTTTATCATTTTTTATGAAGGATTCATAGCTGATTATATACAACCGTCAAGAATCGCAGCCATTCGCTAGGCGAGTGTCGGTGCATCCTGACAACAACGCCGCCGCAACATTGCCCACCCCCATTTCTTTGTTGCTGCTGCTCAGATTTTCTTGTTTGATTTTTGGGCGATTTCTCAGGGATCTTTGCGGAAAAGGGCTTCCGGTTGTACGCCGCCGATGGATCTAGCTTCAGAAGAGCTTCAGTTCTTGAGTATTCCGGACATCCTCAAGGAATCCGTATCCATTCCCAAACAATCCCCCAAAACGTTCTATCTCATAACCCTTACCCTGATTTTCCCTTTGTCGTTCGCCATCTTAGCCCACTCGCTCTTCACACACCCCATCCTCTCGCAGCTCCAATCGGACCCTGTTGGCTTCTCCTCTGACTGGTCAAAACTCTTCATTTTCCAGTTCTTCTACCTCATCTTCCTATTCACTTTTTCTCTTCTCTCGACCGCCGCCGTCGTCTTCACCGTTGCATCCCTCTACACCTCCAAGCCCGTCTCTTTTTCCTCCACGATCGCTGCCATCCCTAGCGTTTTCAAGCGTCTCTTTATTACCTTCTTATGGGTTTCTCTCTCAATGATTGTGTACAACATCATCTTCTTGGGATTTCTTGTGCTGCTTGTTATTGCCGTGGACACTCAAAACGTTTTCTTGTTTATATTCTCGACGGTGATTGTTTTCTTGTTGTTTTTGGTTGTGCACGTTTATATAAGCGCATTGTGGCATCTTGCCAGCGTTGTGTCTGTGCTTGAGCCTGTTTATGGATTTGCGGCTATGAAGAAAAGTTATCAGTTGTTGAAAGGGATGACTGGCATGTGGTTTGTTCTCGTTTTTGGGTACTTGGCGGTTTGTGGGGTGATTAATGTGCTTTTTGGGTCGATCGTGGTGCATGGTGGGGACGATTATGGGGTGTTGGCCAGGATAATGGTTGGTGGATTCCTAGTTGGAGTGTTGGTGATTGTGAATTTGATAGGTCTGATGGTGCAGAGTGTGTTTTACTATGTTTGTAAGAGCTATCATCATCAAGGGATAGATAAGAGTGCTTTGTATGATCATCTTGGTGGATATCTCGGGGAATATGTGCCACTTACGAGCAGCATTCAGATGGAAAACTTGGACGCCTGATGATATTCTTGATTTGGTATATGGCAGCGATTTGTTTTGTTTTGTTTAGTAGGGGAAAAATGTAAAGAGAGATTCAGAAATTTGTGTGCGTGAGTGTGTTTTGGGACACTCCTGTATTTTCTTTTCTCAATTAAGAATGTTTACTCGTTATTACTTCTTTCTGTCATTGCCTTATTATAATATCTTACTGTCGAATTTGACTCTCTTAGATGTTTAGCTTTTGTGCCTGATGATCGTAGTTGTTCCATTCGATTTATTGAGAGGTGATGTTTAGTGATAAAGGGTAGTGTAGACATGGTAGTATGTTGCATCTTTGAACTTTTAAGTGATGTCTAGGGTACATCAGTATCATGTTTAGTTTTGTCTTGAATCCCTAGCTGTTTTGACCAGCATTATTCAATAGTTCTATTGTCAGCTTGGGTTTGGTAAAAAATATCCTTGACGAAAAATAAGTGCAACCGTCCCTGTATTTCTTATGCTAAGGCAACACTTTATTTGGTATCCTTTGTTGCTTGCTTGAAGAGGACATGGAGAAAAAAAAACATAAATTGTTGAAGTGACAATGCCTTGATCATCTTTCTGAAGGTCACTTTTTACAATGGCAAGTTTGGTCATAGCTAAACCTCTTTTTCTTCACCATAGATAGTCTGTTCATTGTGATAGAAATCTTGTTAATTGAAGTTTCCTAAAGCAGTCATTTGTTTGAAGTTTGAGATGTTAAGAAAAGTCTTTGGCCGTCATTCTTCTCCGTTCTTTGAAGAGAAAAGAGATAAAGGAGTAAGGTTCAAGTGCTACTCGGTTTCGCTGAAGACAACTTTTTTCTCTTTTATTGATCATGTTGATTTACGTGCCTAACAAATATTTGCTCTGCAGCTATAGGAGTCAAAATACAATACGACCCGTCAATCCGACACGATCCAACACGAAAAAAATCAGGTTCGAGTTGGGGTTTGGGGTTTTCGGGTTGATTTGGGTTCGGGTTGGAAAAAAATTCACTGGCTGACCCGAAACCCGACCCGATTGACAATCCTATCTACAGTTGGTTAGGCTGAGGGCCATTTCTACTGACTACTATCGTTATTATCATTTGAAGTTGGATGTTTCTAAGTTGGGCCGAAGGGATAAATAAGATGGCCCAAGTCTATGCTATATCTTGTGTCTGATCTTGCAGCACCTGCACTGTGTGTGGTTAACTTAGTACGATGGAGAACAAAGAAGCACATGCGCTAGTACATTTTAAATGTGGGACTAATTTATTTAATATTGGATCAATTGTCCCTCATTTAATTCTGCCACGTGCTACTGTATAAAATATCATCTTGACTGATTGATTGTTGGATAATAAAGAAAATGATTAGTCATTTATTGCTAATAACTTAGTTGATAATACGTTAAAGTACGTTACAAGTAATTGTCTTCATCATTTCTGTAGGATCAGACCTTTTATGAGCCCACCGCTTTATCGCCCGATTTTTTTAAGAGTTCTAATATGTAGGATCAGACCTTTTATGAGCCCACCGCTTTATCGCCCGATTTTTTTAAGAGTTCTAATATATATATTTTGAATTAATGATTTGTTGAAATAAATTTTTTTTATTTAATATTAAATAAAAAGAAGAATAATTTGAATATTTTTTTTGTTTATAATTGATCAAACTTCATCTCTTTTTCAAGTTCGATTTGAACAATTTAAACAATATCAAGAGACTTTGAGGTATTTGTTGAATTTGGAGAAGTTAACGACTTAGTCTTTAATTAACTTAATGAAGTGTTGTATAGAGTTTCAACAATTTTTTTAGATGTTATAGTGTTTGGTAAGACTGAATGATTTATTCTAAAATACTTATATTGCCTATGAGATTTTGTTAATCATCATAATAACAGAAGCTTATCGAGGTTGAAGTTAATAAAAACTTATTTTCGATCAATAATGTCACAAAGTAGATTAAATGAGTTAGAAATGTTGTTGATTGATAAAGAAATAATCCGAAAACTGGATTATACAAATTTAATATATTTTTTCCTCTGATTTAGCTAGACAATTATTATTTATGTAAATATTTCAAATATTTAATGATTTTTTTATGTAATATATTGTTTCTTGTATGTTTATGTATTATTTATTGTATTTATTATTTATTAACTGAATTTTAACATTATTTATAGTAACAAGAGTACCTATTTTAAAATTTTCGCTTCTGACCCCATCGAATACAAGTACAACTCAGCATTTCTGTAAGTTCTATTACTTGCTACTGAAATTTAATATCTTGTAGTAAAGTTGTAGTTTGGATTTTGATAAATTTAGTTTATCTAATTTTTTTTGAAATGGTCATTTCTCAAAGTTACTTTCGACTTTCGGAATTAGTTATATAAAATTTAAATAAAAGCATTCGCATTGGTTCATGTTATAATTCCAACCATATCATCGAAAATCGTAGAGTTCACATACCACATACACATTATAATAACATCTATGTTCTAAGACATTTATTTTAGCTTTGACACTCATTATTTATAGATCTCATTGTCTACTCATTCATCTTTATTCTTATTTTTTATTAAATTTATACAATTTTAAAAATAATAGCATAATTTTAAAATTATTTTATTTTATGATTGTAATTTATTTTAAATTCAAACTGTGTAATAAATTTGAAATGAATGAGTACATAAGAAAAAATAACAATTACATACAATAAAAAACAAAATGACTCAAAAAAAAACATATAATTAATTATTTTTTTATATTTTTTAAATAACTCCAAAAAACATAACATTTAAATTATTTAATTAATTTTTTTAGTTTTTAAAAAGAATTCAGATATTTTTTATTAAAATTTTTTTAAATAAAATTTAAAAGTTGGAGTGGTCCACAACTTGTCAGCTTCTCCAACTTGCCTAACAGCTCGTGCATGCACACACGCGGCCAAATGAGAATTGTTTTAAAAAAAATTAACGCATTAACAAAATTTTCGCTCCTTGCTTATGTGGACTTCAAACATTACTTTACAGTTTACATTGGTTTTAATATCAAACTGCTGTCATATTACTAAATCAACACAATCAATACAAATGTTCTGAGTAGATATTTGCTGATTTTTTTTTTTTATTGTCAATCTTTTCTAGAAGGATTGAGCCCAATGTTAGTTTTGGTTTTGGTATAATAAATTGGAGCTTAAAAGGAAAGTTTAATTAAGTGTATCTAGATCAGTGTGTATGGATTCTAATATTTCAAATCCATAAGCTAAGGATGTGTGTGGACTTGAAATTCATCCGACATAAATTCTCGCGCACACGCGTGTACATATATATATATACACGGTAAAATTGATTTTTTTGGCATGCGTGCTCACAGTCACCACAAATTTTTAATTTTAGTTTTGGACCACATTAAAAACCAAAACAAAAATGTCCTTTGGTTCCAGCTAGTGCACAACAGAGAGAGGTTATACTGTGTTGACAAGGGTACTGGTTATGCATCATGCTGGGAGGAATTTTTTAACCGAGTTACGTAGACATATATATATCTTATAAATGTTTAAGACTGTTATATTGATATGTTTGACATGTCTTATAAATATGAGCATGTTTGACATGTCTAATAAATTATCCGATCGAACTGATTAAGTCTGTAAGCATTTGACCGGTGGTTAGGAGTTCAATTATCTTCCTACCAACATTTTCGAGCAAGTCGGTCACAGATTATTTGTTCGATACGATTTATTTGATTAACGTGATTTACAGATTATTATTATAATTCAAATATTTATCCAATAAATTAAAAAAAAAAAAAAAA